>NC_081775.1:3102788-3307788 GCF_963082965.1 Carassius carassius | reverse complement strand
GCAAGCCATAACTTCCTGTTTTACTAGGGTATAAATAAGGGCTGGGTGAAAAATCGATTAACTTGAATGTGTAGTTTACATTGATTTGTTTGAATGAAAATCGGTTTTCTTTTTAACATCCGCCAACGCTCCACTCAGGGCTCCCATAGTTCTGATTGGGCTCAACCCTCCCCCTGCGCGTTTGCCATAGAGACATGCTGCTGAGTGAGAGATGTTTCGCACTTCGAAAAAACAAGAACATGCAGCACAAGCACATCTGACAAAAAGAAACCTACAGCAGTGTTACTTGTTGCGCGGCTCGCCATATTCAGTTTGGTGTCATTGTTTGTGTCTCGTCTTTGTTTCAGGGCTTTGATCCATTGGCAAAAGACAAATTTAAACCAAAGAAAAAGAAGAAAGGAAGAAGCTCTGCTGGTGCCATAGAGAAAAGAAAGAGGAAAGTCGCCCATGAGGATCAGAGGGTATTTCTTTTTTTTCCTCTCTCTCTTGTCTTCTGTCTCTGTTTGGAATCGTCTAACATTGTTCGTACTATAGACATGATGAAGGCTCACACAGATGTAAAATTTTTAAACAATCGGACTACAATGTTTAGTGGACAACAAGTTAAAAGTTAATAGACGTAGACTTAAAGGGTTTTTGAGAGCATAGTCTTTAACTTAACCACAAGTCTCTGTCAGTATAGTGTTTCTTATTTGCTCTCTGTTCACAACACCTCTATACTGTGATTCTGCAGGACGAAATTCGGCAATCTGTACAAGAACGAACAGAAAGAGAGAAAGAGCTGAAGGAGAAGTCCAACGAAAAGTTGGGAAATAAGTCAACACTTGACCGTTTTAGAAAGTAAAGATCCCTGACTGCTGTGAACCCATCCGAGAAGACTAATTCAAAGTAGAAGAGCCCATCATACATGCTAATCTGTTGCAAATTTAAGATTGCTGTTGTACAAGCCTTTTTTTTTTTTTCAAAACCTCTGGATGTCATTTCCTTGTTCCTTAAAAGCTTTTAGCTTATTTAATAAAATACCTATAAAATCTTTAAAAAATTGTACATGTATTTGTCTTTAAAGGCCCAATGAAATGGGGGAAAATGACAACAGTTGACTTTATTATTCTGTATTATCGCTATTAACCAGAACTAAGACATAGCTCATCACTCCAGTTTTAGATCCTCATCACGGTCTTCATGTAAATCTTTCTTATTAGAAAGTAGCTTGGTCCTAGCCCATTACAGGCTTTTTAATATGTTGTATAGCATTTTTCATTGCTAGAATTACATGTTCTGCAGAGGTGAGCACTGATTAAACTGTTGCCAGGAATAGCCATCAGGTGATGAAGCCTTGCCAAGAAACCTAGAGATGCTTACTCAGAAATGCATGTCACACACGTCAACAATAAAAATCAGCAGAAATGTTTAACTTTATTAGGTTGCTATAACATGTTGCCAAATAACATGCACCTTACTTTGTCTATGCCAAAAAAAAAAAAATTAAGAATATGAAAAAAATGCTTTGTTTCAGGGGGAAAGCGTTTTTTTTTTTTTCAAGTGGAGTTAGTATTGGATCATATAAAGGGGCACTGCAAAAGGAGAAAAGGTGTGCATAGGCCTTAGTTTTATAAGGGCCCACAAGAACAATACAACCCAAGCCTGATTTCCGGTGTTTCTTTCACATGAAATGGCACCCAGACTAACAGCCCAATGCAACAATCATGACCAAGTATAGCAACAGAGCGAGGTGCAAAAGCCATCATTGGCACAGATTTGCAAAGAATTACTGTACTATTCTTTGGCATAGTATTTTACATAATCTCAACACTTCATTATATATGCTTATTTTCACCTAAAAGCACAAGGGAATTTGTTTGCATTAGTTTGCATTGGCAACAGGTCAAAATTAAAGTTAAACTGACAATTATGATTCTATTTTGTTTTGCAAAAAAAATGTGACTGTATAACCATTATCTTTCAGCCCTACTTGATCCTTAAATAATTTCTTCAACTCTTGAAAATATGACGAATTTAGTCTTTAGAAAACTGTCAGTCAATGAAATTCATTTTTGACTCCTGGTCTTCACTGTCCATACTGTACTTTTTCTTAGGCCAAGCAGTGTTCCCATTATATTTTGTTATTATATAGTATTGTAAAATAAAGTGCCGGTGTGCACTAACTGACATATGCAAATCATTATCAAATTTGAAATTTCTACAAAAAAAATACTTGAGATACTGTTGGTAGATCATAAATTGTGTATGTGTTGCTGTGTCCTCAGCATCAATAGATCAGACGGACTCCACTTGCATTCACGTGATCTCATGGTGTCTCCTCTTGGGTAGTGTAATTTATGAAGTGTATAATTATTAATCACCCAGACAGACACTGACTCTTAATGACTAAGTACTGGCAACATGTAAGAAGCATTGGTTTGCAAGAAAAGTGAAGGTATGCTAAAGATCATAATATAGAAGTGCCAGGACTGCGTACCATTCCGTACCAGCCCATTTTGAGCACAAAAATGTAATCATGAAAGGTACATGCTGGGTAAAGCAGTGAACATCTATTCAAGTACTTTATAATAACAAAATTGTTGCAGTGCATATTATCACCAAAGAATACCCTTTGTGCTTTTTTCCACAATAACTTACTTTCCTATAATCTCAGCAGATTTAATGATCTTCATTTTAGGAGTCTGTCCCCAACAGTGTCCCAAGAAGTGCTTTTATTTTACAGATACCAAAAGATGTCCGCATACCCAACCACGAACATGGGGCAGTGGAGTGCACTTCCTTCCAGTAGTGCACCATGTCCCCTGGCTTGGTATGGTGGACAGACACCATCATTTGGTAGCAACAACGACTGTATGGTACAGCTGGACCTCCAGAAAAGAGTGGAGAATGGGTAGGTGTTATGCCTGCCGTCTGAGCACAAATACCTATAAACACATCCTCTGGGGGCAATGGTCTGGGTAAAGGTATGGCGTCAGCTGCTAGTGACAGCTTGAGCAAAGCTGCCTGAGAAAGAACATATGCTGTTCCGCTGCAGTAATCGGGAAAGAACTTATAAGTGTATGCATTTTCTGACATGAAGTGTTTGCTGGCAGGATTGTGGTTTGGTGCTACCTTCATCTGGACCCGACCCAGATAAAGTTCTGTGTGGTCATTTTCTTCTGTTTTAAAGCTGAGGTTGAGATATTGCAGCAGTGCGCTAGGGTTAAACAATACATCGTCATCTACCTTAGCCAGGTAGTGAGCCTGTGGACAGAAACGGCGTGCCCAGCCCAGCATAGATAGAGTTTTCAGGGTCAAGTTGCCATAGGAGTCCATGAAGCGACCCTGTATGAGGTCCCCACGCTCCTTTGACTCTTCTATTAATTCTTTGCCAATAACTGGGTCAAATGGCTGACCTACAATAAAGAGGGTCATGACTCGGTGACCCCTGACTTGAATTTCCCCACCCCAGGTGTCACGAATGGCTTGGCGGGCCTTTCTGTTTCGAGGTGCGGATGCCACCAAAATGATGAGGTAAGGTTTGGCACGCTGGCAGACGTGGATGCTAGGCATAAACAAGTACTCTTCGGAACGGATCGGGGGTATACTGTGTGGAATGACTACTCCGTGAGGACCAATCGCTTTGCTCATGCCCAGCGAGGTTACCCACAATTCAATTACGTCAATAAAGAGTAAAGCTAGCAGAGAGATACAGAAGAATGTTATGCAGAAGTAATGGATAAACTTTAAATGGCCTCCTCGCTTCCCAAACTGACCCTTACAGATCCTAAAGCTATATCCCATCGCCATTCTTAAAGATCACAGGAAAAACATTTTACTCTTCTATGATTACACTAATTGTGTAAAATTAGATCCAGTAAAGGGACAAAAAGGCAGCAGCAAGATGTCCAATTCTGCTTTTCTCAGCACCGTTGCACCACCAACTGCAAAACAGAAAAAAGATGAGGAGTATAGATATAATATAGGAGTATAGATAGATATATATATATATATATATATAAATATATATGGTACATTTGAAAGTATTCAGTGACAGAGGTAACTTTTAGATGATATTAAAATTTCACAATTACATATTCTATTCACAGTAAATTAAAGAGTTCTCAAGTTTACTGAAGATAATAACAAATTGCAAGCAATAGGAAAATACAAGCAATGGGGAAAATAAATACAGTAAAACTTTATTTAAATTTTAGGTTTAACTGAATATAGTATTAGGCTAATATAAGTATAATATAAGTCTTATACCTTTATGATACAATGACAACCATAAAAACAGGTGGTAATTAGAAAGCCATATGAATGGTGAAGCAAAACTCAACACAAGCTGTGGTAAATATTAACATACAAAATGTGAAAACAGTGTCATGCATACAAACTCTGTAAAAATTGCCAGGAGTTTATTATTTTACATTATACTACAGGGCCGCTGAATGCTTGAATCTGATTGGCTGACGAACGTTCTGAGGCGTGCAATTATTTTCTGGGAAACGTATGGCGAACGTAGTTCCAGGCAGCTCTCTTGACCGCATTACAGTTCCATATCACTTCGCATAGTTTACAGTAATAACGGTCACGTAGTATGTACAGTCGTGGCCAAAAGTTTTGAGAATTACATAAATATTCGTTTTCAAAACGTTTGCTGCTAAACTGCTTTTTAGATCTCGACTGGGCATGCTTTCTATCAACTTCTGGGCCAAATCCTGACTGATAGCAACCCATTCTTTCATAATCACTTCTTGGAGTTTGTCAGAATTAGTGGTTTTTTGTTTGTCCACCCGCCTCTTGAGGATTGACCACAAGTTCTCAATGGGATTAAGATCTGGGGAGTTTCCAGGCCATGGACCCAAAATTTCAACATTCTGCTCCCCGAGCCACTTAGTTATAACTTTTGCCTTATGGCACGGTGCTCCATCGTGCTGGAAAATGCATTGTTCTTCACCAAACTGTTGTTGGATTGTTGGAAGAAGTTGCTGTTGGAGGGTGTTTTGGTACCATTCTTTATTCATGGCTGTGTTTTTGGGCAGAATTGTGAGTGAGCCCACTCCCTTGGATGAGAAGCAACCCCACACATGAATGGTGTCAGGATGCTTTACTGTTGGCATTACACAGGACTGATGGTAGCGCTCACCTTTTCTTCTCCGGACAAGCCTTTTTCCAGATGCCCCAAACAATCGGAAAGGGGCTTCATCGGAGAATATGACTTTGCCCCAGTCCTCAGCAGTCCATTCACTATACTTTCTGCAGAAGATCAATCTGTCCCTGATGTTTTTTTTGGAGAGAAGTGGCTTCTTTGCTGCCCTTCTTGACACCAGGCCATCTTTCAAAAGTCTTGGCCTCACTGTGCGTTCAGATGCGCTCACACCTGCCTGCTGCCATTCCTGAGCAAGCTCTGCACTGGTGGCACTCCGATCCCGCAGCTGAATCCTCTTTAGGAGACGATCCTGGCGCTTGCTGGACTTTCTTGGACACTCTGAAGCCTTCTTTACAAGAATTGAACCTCTTTCCTTGAAGTTCTTGATGATCCTATAAATTGTTGATTTAGGTGCAATCTTAGTAGCCACAATATCCTTGCCTGTGAAGCCATTTTTATGCAACGCAATGATGGCTGCACGCGTTTCTTTGCAGGTCACCATGGTTAACAATGGAAGAACAATGATTTCAAGCATCACCCTCCTTTTAACATGTCAAGTCTGCCATTCTAACCCAATCAGCCTGACATAATGATCTCCAGCCTTGTGCTCGTCAACATTCTCACCTGAGTTAACAAGACGATTACTGAAATGATCTCAGCAGGTCTTTTAATGACAGCAATGAAATGCAGTGGAAAGGTTTTTTTGGGATTAAGTTAATTTTCATGGCAAAGAAGGACTATGCAATTCATCTGATCACTCTTCATAACATTCTGGAGTATATGCAAATTGCTATTATAAAAACTTAAGCACCAACTTTTCCCATTTCCAATATTTATGTAGTTCTCAAAACTTTTGGCCACGACTGTACGCTTCGCGTCGTGGCCACCTCGGGTGTGCATTATTTTTCTAATAATTTAATGGTCCGGAGTCAATTATTCCGCTTATACTACGGTTACCACACCTCGAGATGTCCATCCGATGATTTATTTAAAGGGATTCGCCCGTTTTTTTTACTTAAATCCTTGTGAGTAGGACTATTTCTTCCTCATCTCATCCAATGCCTATTTTGCTAGTACCAAAACGTTGTTTTAACAACGACGTTGGGTTGAATACCATGTTTGATTTAATGATAAATAAACATATTTGATTCAAAACGTCGTTAAAATTCACTCACCCTTTATGTGTCTCGTGATCCAGAATGTAATTTCGATGCGTGTGCAATTCTTTGTAGTTTAACTTTAGAATAGATGTGTTACCTTTTCGGTGCTGAACGTCATCTGTAATAAAATCCACGTTGCCGTTTTCACATTTTGCCGTGATGATAAATGCATCGTTTATTCGAGGCCTTTCGGATGTCCGCTTTTCCATAACGGCTTTGAACTAAAATACAATGTAATCCTCGGAAATAAAAAGCAGATGAGCGAGCATTTCTCTAACGTGACTATCGGTTAATAAGAATTATTGCAATCCTGATACATTATGCCACTTCCAAGCGGACCGAGGAATCAGCTATTTGCAGCAAGTGGACTGAATGTGTCTGCTAGAAAGTAATGAGCAGAAATACAATGTACGCCCTGAAGGTGGCAGCTCTCTCGTGAATCAGCCGAAAATAGACATTGATACAGTTTGAAGCTTAAAACTTGAGGGTGATTATGATGACAGAATTCTCATTTTTGGGTAAACTATCCATTTAATATTATCATTTTTATACTAAAAAGCAAATTCCCCGTTGAAACATTTTAAATGTATATTTAAACTAAAAAGGCAAAATATAAACGAAAATTATAATGACTGTTGGGAAAGGTAATTTCAGTCAGTTTGCAATCCATTTTCAGTGATGTTTTGAGTGAAGATTACATAAATATAACAGCAATGGCAAACTTAAAGATAAAGAGTAGTAAGGTAATATGAAGTCTACCTAACATTGTTTAACACATTCCAGGACTTTATTGTTATTGTACATTACAACGAGGACTTGTAACTAGTGCATGCTTGTAATAGCCTATTACTTGCCACTGCATTTGCATTAGTCTACAGCTATTGCTCACCGAGTAACGCAACACTCACAGCCACCCAAAATATGCATGGCAACCACAATACTTTAACATAACAGGAGAAACACGAGCACACGAGCAGTGTGTGCTGTGCCTGGGTCGGGCTCACTCACAGACGGCATTTGGAGGATCGGTATGTCGTGCCTGTGAGGAGGCCATAACGGTTGCCTTGTATCTCCTGCCTCTCCCCCATCCGCCGCCGTCGAGCCGCGAACTGAGAGACTGCAGAGAGCTCCGTCTGTGGATTTTGTCGAGGTACTGGAGTCGGCCTAATGCCCATGCCATCCTCACGTGGAAAATCCCCTCTCATACTCTAAGGCCAGTTACCGCCCTCCACTAGAAGCACGGGAAATGGTCTCGCCCGGCGGGCAAGCAGGAGCATAGCACGATTATGCAAGTAACGTTATATGTAGAATGGCCGTCTGAGGCAAACTGTTTGTCATTTAACATAAATAATGTTGGCCTGAAGTTTAACAGTAAGTTGCTGTGAAAATAGTTATAATTCTGCCGATTTAAAATAATTATTAATTAAACATTAAATAAACTTACCTTAAAACAGTTGAAACCAATGGCTTTGCTCCATTGTCCTTACAAAATGACAGTTGGGGAGTGATTTCAACATCTTCAAGGCACATTAAATAACCCAAAACTGTCTTTAAACAACCCAGCAGGTCTAACTCAACATCTGGTAATTTGAAACTACCCAAATTGTTTAAAAAGTAATAAAATAACCCCAAGAAATGACCCAACTCAGTCTCAGCCCAACATTTTGGGTTAAAAAGAACAGTGATACCGTCAACTGTTTGGTTACCAACATAATTTATTTGCTTTTGTGCTCAACAGAAGAAAGAAACACATACAAGTTTGGAACAGATGCAGAGGAAAAGGAAACTAATTAAAATTTTCGGGTGAACTATCCCTGGTCAGTGGCAACTTTGATCATGTGTCCCTTATAAACCAATAGCAGAATAACCTTGACAACATCAAAGGTGTTCTTACTGGGGAGATATCAACCTCAGCAAGTCTGTACCATTGGAGAGAGAGAGAGAGGGAAGAGAGAAACTTATGCAAGAATATATAGCCCAAAGAGCAATAACTTTTGGGCCAAAGGTGGACAATAGCTGACACACTGAGCCTAGCATATAAGCAAGTGTAGGCCAAATTGTTTTGCCATGACTTTAGAATTTAATGAATTATATATATATATATATATATATATATATATATATATATATATATATATATATATATATATATATATATCTTGGATCACCATTTATATTGATTTATATAATGGAGAACCATACAGTAGTTGTCAAACGTGATGCCTGGAGAGGATATTTCCTAATATTTTCTTTTAATGACCCCACAAGATCAAAATATATTGGGAAGAAAAAAAAACACTAGCTTGGTTAAGGTGTTAAACTGATAAACTTTTTTGTCAAAAAAGCTCACAGTTTATCGTGGAATATGAGTTTTATATTACTATGCAAAAAAAAAAATGCATAGCAAAACAAAAGGTTCACAAAAAAATAAAGCATACACTGAATACAATAATATAATCTTTTAATATTTTTTGTTGGTTCGCCCTAGTTTTTGATTACTGCAGTCATGTAATTTTTACCCCTCTCTGAAAGAGTGTTAGTGAGACATATTAAAAATATCAATTAATGTCAATTCTTTCAATCTTCCAACATTAATACCAGCATCAGCACACTTCTGAGAAAAAAAGACTAACTCAATATCTGTGTTTTAAGATTGTTGATTAACTTTATTAAAAAAAATAAAACAAAATAGGTGTGGTACAGATATGGTTAAATAATGGCCTTTGGACTGTAAGCCTCATAAAGGCCATCGGCCTTTATAAAACTCAAACATACAAGAATTACATGCAAGGATCATTTAATGGGCCACATCCGTGTTTATTATTTGACTTTGTGCAGCTGAGATTAAGGCATATTTGGCTCATTTCTGGGTTGACTTTCTAATTTGGGCCATGTTTCATCTTTTTGTTTGGGCCATAGCTGTGCCAGGCTGTCAATTCATTCAGCATATATATACATATACCGCTTCCTCACGAAAGCTGTATATTCAACATACTGAAGCCTATCCTTTACACTATTTCTGGTGTAAAAAAATAGAGAGATTAATTATAGTAGTCAAATGTACTGCACTCCTGTATTAGAATTTTTTCTTTTTTTTATGTTGTAATTTTTAATGAAAATACAAATTAAAAAAAATAATAAATAAATAAAAAAACCTTTAACTTCAGCTTTTTGTAAACAACCCTTACCTATATTACTGGATGTATACAGGATGAATTACCATTGAATACAAATAGATGCCACATCAGACCAAACACGTAAAAGTTAACAAACCTGGTACATAAACACAATACTTTCCTTTGTAAAAAAGAGATCAAAACCACTTTTACCTTCAGTATTTTTCTGTGAGAACACTGAATGCTTAGCACTGCATCTGATCTCAACCATGTGGTTTAATTCTAAAGTGCATAGTGGATGCAAACCAACAGTGATACAACAAGATACTTCATCAGGACCACTGACTATATATATACTAATATAGCACTTGCATCTCATTGCTCTTTTGTTGGTTTTGGTTGCTTCTTTTGTCCTCATTTGCAAGTCGTTTGGATAGAAGCATCTGCTAAATTAGTAAATATATATATATATATATATATATATATATATATATATATATATATATATATATATATATATATATATATATATATATATATGAGTGTGTGTGTGTGGTTATCTACGTTAATTGATAATAAACAGACTGCCAGTCCGCGGTGTCATGTAGGAGGCAGATATGATGACGTCAGCGACGCCTTGCTCCAGACACTCGTGTCCGTTCAACCGTGAACGAGCCCGAGAGAAAAACTCTCACCGGCTTGCAAACGGGATCACGAACTATGACCTTTCACTGTAAAACAATAACAAATAATGTGGAATAAACTCGAGAGCAAAAAATAATAATAATAATAATCTGCGCCCGTCCGTATCACAAGTGAGCAGCTTTTAATTTCTGCATGTCGCACAATGGTTAGTAAAAAACGTTCCGTGGGGAAAAAAAAAAAACCTTATGCGCGTGCAGTGCAGAGATGCAGGCCCTCATCGGTGCTATAAACAATCATGTTTTCGCTTGTATTTAAGGACAAAAGCCTGCCCGAATGTAGTATGGATTAGAATGACATACATAATACGCGTTATTCTAGAGCAACTGTTGTATATAAATGTAACTGCGTCAATTATTGTGATTTGATTTATACATCTGTATACATGTTTTAGGCATTAGCTGGTAGCCTGAGAGCTAACATGAACTCGGCCCTTTTACCTTTGCCACCGCGGGTCTCTTCAGTGGGAGGATTTACCCTCAATGTTCAAACATTTTAATGGATTCTTTTGAGCTGTCGCCTGACTCAACCTGAATATTACTTTCATGAGAAATCACGAATGTGTTCTATGTCGATTATTTTAACAAGTGTTTAACAAAGGCTTCGTATTTTGTTTTTCCCTTTCTTGGCATTGCACCAAGATCTCCATTTTGTTCATGTTTTGAACACAACTTCCTGGATCGCTCCGCTCAGAGGCGTGTTCACTGAAGTGGGCGTGTTATTAACCTCACGGCCAACCAATAAGCGATTCGTTGAATGATGACGAACAGCAATGCCAGCCAATCAGTACTAGTCTGTACAGCTTCATCCAATTTGTACTTCACCCATAAAGTGAATTTTTAATGGATTTGTTGATTACATAAATGCTAATCAAGCAAGTACTTTATCTATTAGTGTATCAAAGATGAAAAATTGGGTTTTAAGCATTAAAACAATGTGTTATACAGCTTTGAATTGTTGTTGTTATTTTTCAATTAATAAAAAATATGTCCTGTTTAATTAAATCATAATTTTTTTGCGCTACAAATTAATATAAAATTTTACTATGATTTACAGAAAACAGCTACTAAAATGTAATTTAGTGTAACAATCTCGTCAGGCATATTAACCACAAGAATCAGTTTATGACATTTTAAAATACTAATTAGTTTAACCCTCAGTACTACTTACTTGTAGTTGTACATTTTTAGATGTTGCCACTTTCCTATTTTTGTCAGCAAGAACCAGAACCTTTTTACTAATTTAAAATGCAATATTTTAATACGTACAATACTACAGGTTCATAGTTCAGTGGTGCCTGGGGCAGAAAGGGGGAGGGGGGGGGGGGGGGTGGGGGAGTTCGGGAGTGAGTTCAGCTTCCTGACAGCCTGGTGGATGAAGCTGTCCTTCAGTCTGCTGGTCCTGACTCCGCAGTCTCCTCCCTGATGGCAGCAGGCTGAAGAAGCTGTGTGATGGGTCGGTGGGATCACCTGCGATGCAGAGGGCTTTGCGGGTGAGACGGGTTCCATAAATGTCCTGGAGAGAGGGGAGAGAGACACCAATGATCTTCTCAGCTGCTCTCACTATGCGTTGCAGAGTCTTTCGGTTAGGCTTTTTCCAAAGACTTTTTCCAAACTATAATTCCTGACTAAATGTATAATCAAGTGAAACATCATGAAGTTTCAATAACAATATACAATATATACCATTCAAAAGCTTGATGACAATAATATAAATGTAACAAATAAATGTAACTGTAACAAATGTAACACAAAAAATGGTTGTTCTTTTAATTTATCCCCCCTAGAAAACCTGAAAAAATATTCTCAGCTCTTTTCAACATTAATAATAATAATAATAATAATAATAACAACAATACTTTTTTTTTTTTTTGTAGAGATTGTTTAATAAGATTGCTAAAAGGATTTCTCAAGGATTGTGTGACTGGAGTAATGATGCAAAAAAATTGTTTGAAAGTCAGCTTTGATTGTTCCTGATAAACTGTTTAACTGCTCCCCCAAGTGGATATTAAATTATGTTGTGGGATAATTAAATATATTCTAAATAAACTACAAACATAAAATTATATAGATTTATTTTGTTCTCACATTCTTTCTTGTAACTCTTCCCTCTCAGTGACACAGATGACTGAAAAGCTCATTATGCAGCTCATTATGCAGGCCTTTGTCTTCTTAGGTGTAAATCACAATGATATTCGTGATAGTTGACGCCTACTCGCATATGACTTTTACAAACAAAAAGTGTCTTAGAAAATTTAAATCAATATATTGTTTTCTGTGAGTGAGGAAACAAGATGATTTTCACATAATTTAGAAAGAAAAATTCTAGGCTACAAGCTCCAGTTCTCAAAAATCCCGGGAACCATTGTTCTTTATGTGTTTTTTGCCTTATTCAAGTGTTTTAACATTTTTAGTTTTTCCACTAACCACGCATAACATTTTTTTTCTCAAAAACACAATCATGTACGTACAATAATTTCACATATTATTACAGCCCAGTTTGTGCTGATTACAGTGAGATTAGACTTTACCCATTTAGATATTTATAAGAAACTGAAAAAAGCACAAATGTCAGGGCATGACAAAACTTCTCCAGGACCCCAAAAATACCCTTAGACTCCAGAGGGTTAAAAGGAGATAAACCTGTAGCAGAGGACAGGGCAGAATTGTGAGCGTACTCTGCCCAGGCAAGCAGTTCTGACCAGGAAGCAAGATTATGGAAAGCAAGACTACGGAGGATACGTCTGACTATCTGGTTGGCTCACTCTGCCTGGCCATTGGTCTGTGGGTGAAGACGATAAAACTCCCTCCAGAATAAGAAAGAGAATTGGGGACCCCTATCTGACACGACGTCGGTGGGGAGACCATGGATGTTAAAAATCTGGTCGACGACAATTTGTGCTGTCTCCCTAGCGGACGGGAGCTTAGGTAAAGGAATAAAGCGGGCGGCTTCAGAAAAACGGTCCATGACTGTAAGTATCACGGTGTTTCCCTCAGTGGGAGGGAGACCCGTGATAAAATCCAAGGCGATGTGCGACCACGGGCGAGACGGTACCGGAAGAGGACGCGGCAACCCCGCTGGGGGCGAATTACCTGACTCAGTCTGGGCGCAGACAGAACACAAAGCGATGAAACGGCGTATGCGGTCACGAGAGGGCCACCAGAATCTTTGGCAGATAGCGGCGACGGTGCCCCTAACACCGGGATGGGCAAACAATTTGGAGGAGTGACCCCATTGAAGAACAGCGAGACGAGCGGAAGGAGGAACGAACAAAAGGTCCCTTGGACAAAGACGGGGAGTAACGGCGTGGGCCAGGGAACGTTTGACCAACCGTTCTATTCCCCAGACAGCTGCGCCCACCACCATACATTGAGGAGGGATCTCCTCCTTTGTGGGAACAACTTCTGGAGAAGCGAACTGTCGCGAAAGCGCATCTGGCTTGAGGTTCTTAGAACCAGGACGGTAGGAGATGGAAAAGTCAAAACGCGTAAGAGATGGAAATACCCGGCCAGCGGAGGAGGGCGGAGAAAGTGCATGCGCGTGGCACCAGTAACCCTCTCTCTACTGGGGAGCTTTGGCTTTTACCGGGCAGGTGGAGACTTGATGAGATGCAGACCCGCAGTACATGCAGAGGCGAGCCATGATGGGGCGTTGACGCTCGGCCGCAGAGATTCGTAGTCCTCCCAACTGCATGGGCTCGGATTCTTCGATGGGAGACGGCATAGAAGAGAGTGCAGGAGTGGAGAAAAGAGATCCTTCAATGTTGCGGCGGCGAACTTCAAAGCGCCTCTCCACTCAAATGGCCATGTCAATAAGAGGATCCAGACGAGTGGGAACCTCGCGGACAAGGATCTCCTCCTTAACATCAGCATTAAGCCCTTCGAGAAAACGAGCTACCAGAGCTGACTCGTTCCAATCACAGGAAGCAGATAAAGTACGAAATTCAACCGAAAAATCTGCTGCTGACCTCCTCCCTTGGTGAAGCGTAGACAGAAGCCGGGAAGCCTCCGCTGCGAATGCAGAACGATCAAAGACCCGCAGCATCTCCTCTTTGAAGAAGGTATAACGAGTGAGACAGTCGGCCTCTGAATTCCATACAGCTGTTCCCCACTCTCGCGCACGGCCAGATAGCAGGTAGATGACGAAGGCGATGCGGGAGTGGTCACTGGCATACGTGGAAGACTGTAATGAAAAGACAACCTCGCACTGGGTCAAAAATTATCGACACTCCTTGGGCTCACCGGAATAACATGGCAGGTTGTTGACTCTAGGCTCTGGAACATCCTGACCTCTAGAAGAGGATGACTCAAGACGAAGGTGATGAAGCGGTTGCCAAATCTCAGTCATGCGAGCAGCAAGGGAATCCATGGCATTGCGAGCGGCGGCCAGCTCCTCCTCATGACGGCCAAGCATAGCTCCCTGGAGTTCCAGCGCGGATTGAAGAGGACTCTCCTTTGCTGGGTCCATTTATGGTCAGATTATTCTGTCACAGATAAGGAGAGAGGACCCAAAAGCAGAAGGCAATTTGACAATGTTTAATGGTTGAGACACAGTTCAGGAAAAGAACACAGGTGGCCGTAAGGCGTAATAATCCAACAGAAAGTCTCTCAGTATTAACTCCAACAGAAGATAATCTCAGCCAAAGGGAACAGAAAGTCTCTCAGCAGTAATGCAACAGAAATACACAGTCACCCCCGGAGGTAGAGAGAGAGAGGCTGGGTTCGTTGAGAGCACGGGAACGCCAAACCGTGGACCACTCACGTAGCTGGAGGATGGACAGAGCAGAGGCGAGGTAAACAATGCAGTTAGTCAGGTACACGCACCAGACAGGACACGACACGACACGACAAGACAAGACAAGACAGGGGCTAGAAAAGATGGCAACAGGTCCGTAACATCCGGCAATAATCTGACAAAGAACAAAGGAAAGGAAAGCCTAGAAATAGAGAGTCTAATCAGAGAAGGTGGGAAACAGGTGTAGAGAGAGTGTAGAGATGAGATGATGAGAAACAGCTGAGGATGAATGGGATAATGAATGAGGATGTGTGTGCGTGGAAGGAAGTAATAATGAGTGTGACCAGAAGAGGGAGGAAAAGAGTAAGAGAATACCAGGATCATGACATTTAAAAGTAGACACAGACTTTCTATAGACATATTTCCCATGTCTCTGTGTCAAATATTCGCTGAGTTTGTGATGTGTAGAAAGTAGCTCACTGTTTTTGTTTTGTTTATTTTGCAAAAGCACAAAGTTTTGTTTTTATTGTCAGTGTACACAAAAAGTAGGCCCTTTTTTTTATTTAGATCTGTATCTGAGTATTTAAGGTTACTCCGTGAATCAGGAAAAACTGAACGTGAGCGCGCTGGCACGCAGAGGGTTAAAGACGCTGCATTCAGTTTTATCTTTAGACGGTGAATTTAGATTTCAAATTCAATATTGATTTTAGAACTTTTGAGTACTCTATAAGTAACTGTAATTAAATTACCTAAAAAATAGCATATACTTAGTAACGCGTTACAACCAACACTGGTGGATGTGAGAGAGATAGCAAAATGAGGTGATTTAAATGTTTAAAGTTGTGTGACACACCAAGCCAGCAGTCGGTCACTGGCTAGTGTAGGGCCATTGTTGAGCATCTGTCAGACCAGTTTTTGCATTGTGTTTTAATTTCAACTGCGCTATAAGCTGCATGTGAATAAATTACCAAAAATGAACCAAAAATACCTTATATAATATACGCCTGACAGTAGAACCAAACTAAAATATTGGATTTATCAGCAGTCAGACTCATTTTATATGATGTGAAGTTCTCTGCCGAGTCCATAGCCACCTACCAGCCAATCAGAAATAAGGATGTTGTTGTTTCCCTGTAAATTCCGTGATCCCACTGCAAGCATGTTTGTTACTAAGAAACATGGATGCACATGCAGTTGGAAGAGCAAGATCTGACGAATATTGTGAAGGTGACCCTTTTGTTAGCATTTTGATTTTATGATTTCTGGATGAAATAACTTGACAGTGATCAAATATAGCGAGAGCTGATGTTGGGGAATATAGTCAAATTTGTAAATTATTATTGATGCAGTCAAGAACTCTCCAACAGGTTTGCAACCAGTAGCTTTGCTCTGGCTACTTGAAACTTATGAAAGTACTAAAGATTAGAACAATTATGAAAAAAAGACAAATTCATCCAAATTAACAAATTTAGCTCGTTTAGACTTCCTGGTATGGCCGCAAGCTAGAAGGTCACGTTCGAGCCTGCTCTCTACAACAATCCTGACTAATCCTTTTAGTTGAGGCAAAAAACTCTCAGAAACTGTGAAACTGGCGCAGAAATGCCTGGCACTGGAAAAGGGAGTAGGGATAAGCCTAAATCAACTACGCAATCCAAATTAACAAGCTTTGGATCGCATGGCATAGAGCAGGCAGCTAGCAAGGAAGCTAATGTTATGAATGATGCTAAAACCACTTACAAAGAAACTAACAAAGGTGATGTGAACAATAACGCGACGATTCCACCTGGCAATGACCAACAGCTGCTAAATATGGCTAAAGATGAGATATTGGGAGAGATACGCAATTTGAAAACAGAGTTCGCGGGAAGATTTGATGGCGTACTGAAAGCTATAGAAGAAACAAGGAAAGATTTGTCTGAATGTACAGAGCGGATGGCCGAAGCTGAGGTGCGCCTGTCTAACGTGGAAGACGGGCAGGTCGACTTGAAAGCGGAGGTCGAGAGTTTACAGAAAAGAAACAAACATCTTGAGGACAAAGTGGTCGACATGGAAACAAGATCGCGTTTGAACAATCTTAGGCTGGTGGGTCTCCCTGAAAATTGTGAGGGCTCCGACATGTGCGGGGTTTTGGAGAGCTGGTTGCCAGACGCGTTGGAGTTAAACCCAATGTGTCACCCTTTAGTCCTGGAAAGGGCTCACCGCGTTGGGCCAAAGAGAGACACCGATGCCTCGCCGAGAACGGTAATCATGAGATTTCTTAACTACAAGCAGAAAGAAACCGTACTAAGATCAATTTCAATCAATTCTCTTTCTTATCAAATTTCAACTTAGTGAATGTATATGGACCTAATACAGATGATGAAATTTATTTCTAACCATTTCTTCTCTCTCAGGAAAAAATATTATTGGTGGAGACTGGAACTGCGTTTTAAATCCTAGCATTGGATTTAAAACGCAGTTCCAGTCTCCACCAATAATATTTTTTCCTGAGAGAGAAGAAATGGTTAGAAATACATTTGTAAAGAATCGATCCACTGGAATTGACCAGACTCATCATAAAAGCAGAGAAATCATCCAGAACTTTATGAAGGAGTTGCAGATGGTAGATATCTGGCGACATTATAATCCAATCGATATTACATACTCTTGTTACTCTAAAACATTTAATACATATTCTCGCTTAGACTACTTTCTGATTTCGGCAGACTTGTTGCCTAATATGAGAGAATGCTAGCCTAGAAATCTAGACGCACCCTAGCGGCAGCAAAATGTATTTGGCAGCCTAGAGTACAGTCTAGCAACTCTCAATACACCTTCTAGCAGTAAAAACCCAGATTGGGTCAGGCCAATCACGTCGTGTATAGAGCAGGCGGGGCGGGCTTAACATATGACGACAGAGAGTTGCGACGGCTCCCACTTGAAAACAAAGAATGGCGGCTGCAGCTGTCGAACAACGATCTTTTAAATCGGCTTTGGCCGCGACTCTGGAGGACTTGGAGTTAAGTTTCTCTTTAAGAAAAGAGCAAAGAACGGCACTTAAGTCATTTTTAAAAAAGGAAGATGTGTTTGGAGTTTTGCCGACTGGATACGTTGCTCTGATTGGTTGTAGCGCTATCCTATTGCGTGCAGAGGGATTTTGAGAGACAGCCGTTTATCCCGCCCCTCGGAGTAAGCCTCGTCTATGGAGAGTTTCCAGACTAAACATCTTGATGTAAGTCTGGCTGGCCAGGCTAGGAGAATGCTCCTATGATAGTATTACAATATCAGACCATGCTTCATGTAACATAAAATATACTCATAAATATTTATTGATAGATCCTCCTAGATGGTGCTTACATCAAAAATGGCTCAAGGATGAATCATTTGTAAGATATGTTGGGAATAACATTGATGAATATTTTAGCATAAACACAACACAAACCACTGCACATGTCAAATGGGATGGCCTGTATAAGGGGTTATATCATTTCTTATACTTCTTCAAAATCTAAAGAATTATGCAAGAAAAGACAACAATTAGAAGAAAATATAAAGAATTTGGAGATGCAGGTGTTTAGAGATAAGAATTCACCCTATGGAATTCACATGCAGAAAAAGAGCTGTTGCTGTTAAAAGCACAGTATAATAAAGCTACAGTGGACAGGGCAGCCTCCAACATACTAAGGTTAAATCGGTCTTTTTATGAACAGGGGGAGAAGCCCGGTAAGATTTTAGCATGGCAAATTAAACAATTGGAAACAAAAAAAAATATAACTACAATAATAAATACAAAAGGAGAGACAATTGTGGACCCAATAGAGATAAATACAGAATTTAGAAATTATTATGAAAAACTTTATGATTCTCAGGTCCATACAGATCTAAGCAGACAAAAAATATTTTTAGACAAGTTAAACATACCAACTATTGCAGAAGACTTTGTCCAACAATTAGACTGTGACATTAGTGAAGATGAAATAGTCAAAGTAATTGATAACATGAGCACAGGTAAAAAAGCTGGCCCTGATGGGTTTCCAATCGACTTTTATAAAAAATTTAAGGGAAAATTGGTAAAGCCAATATTGGAAATGTTACAGGAAGCTTTCATAGATGGGGACCTCCCTAACTCAATGGTCAGCGCATTAATTATCTTATTACCTAAGCCTGGGAAATCTAGGGATAAATGTGAGAATATGAGGCCAATAAGCCTGCTTAACTCAGATAATCAGCAAATTACTAGCAACTCGTTTACAGGAAACCCTTCCATTAATTATCCACAGGGATCAAAACGGCTTTGTTTTAGGTCGACAAGGTCTGCACAATGTTAGGAGGGTTCTCAATGTCATTCAAGCATTAGACCACACTAGGGATATGGCCCTCCTCTCCCTGGATGCCGAAAAAGCATTTGACAGGGTAGAATGGGCCTATCTTTTTGACGTGTTAAGACGCTTTGGATTTGGACCAAAAATTCGAAAATGGATAAAGTTATTATATTTACATCCAACTGCAGAGATTTTAACAAATAAAAATGTGTCTAAACCAATTTTAGTTAAACGGAGATTTCGGCAAGAGTGTCCGTTATCTCCGTTGCTCTTCACTTTAGCAATGGAGCCCTTGGCTATAGCAGTACGGTCACACTTACACATAACTGGAATCACAATAGGTCAGGTAGAACACAGACTGTCGTTATATGCAGATGATATAATTGTATTCCTTTCACAACTAAATTCATCTATTCCCGCTTTGTTAAAACTAATTGAGGAGTTTGGTCATATTTCAGGATATGTAATTAACAGATTAAAATCATCTATCTTGTTGCTAGATAAAGGAGAGAGAGAAAATCCACCTATAGTTGTTTCACAATTTAAATTAGTTTCTAAATTTACTTAGGAATACATATCCTTCCAAATTTAGATTTAATTGTTCAACATAATTATGAATCGATAACTAACGAAATTAGAGATAGTGTTAACAGATGGATTCTTCTTCCCATGTCTCTTATTGGTCGAATTAATATTTACAAAATGAATATACTTCCAAAACTGTTATGTTTTTCAGAATATTCCCTTGCCACCTCCTGCTGACTGGTTTAAAACATTTAAGAAACTGCTTCTTGATTTTATATGGGCAAACAAACGTGCTAGAATAAGACTGTCTTTACTCCATTTGCCCTACCATGAAGGAGGCTTGATGTGCCCAAACTTAGTATGGTACTACTGGGCAGCTCAGCTTAGATCTATAGGGTACTATTTTAGCAAAAATGACGCCCCCCAATGGACAGAAATGGAAAGTAACATTTTGAGCCCGCCGTTACCTTTGTACCTTTTTCTGATACAGAAACTAATTTGATGAAGAAAACTAAAAATCCAATAGTTAAAAACATGGTTAAGGTGTGGTATAGTGTTAAAAGGTATATTAAAGAACCAGCTATTTTATCACGACTAACCCCAATTTGGGGAAATCAAAACTTCTCCCCGGGGAGAGCTGATGCAGTGTCTAAGCAATGGGCTTTAAATGGATTGGAGAAAATTCAAGATCTATATCCAACAGACTCAGACAACATGATGTCATTTGACATGCTTAGACGCAAATTCAACATTCAAAGGAAATATTTTTTCAAGTATCTCCAACTTAGAAGTTATATAGGAACAAAACAAAGCAATTTGTGGAAACCACCCAAATCTAAGTTAGAAGAAATGATAAGTGAAAATAACTTTAAAAAGGGAGCAATCTCACAACTTTATAAACTACTGTTATCACACTCCCAAGATAATTCAACCTGAAAATTAGAAGCCTGGAAAAAAGATCTGCAAATAAATGTATCACTAGATGAGTGGGAATTGGCTTGTAGTAAAGCACATAAGCAAACTATAAACTCTAGGTTGAGATTATTACAATACAAGTGGCTTATACATGTTTATGTCACTCCTGTTAAATTAAACCAATACAATCCAAATATCCCAGACATATATACAAAGTGTGGAGAAGAAAAGGGTACATTGTTCCATTGTTTTTGGGAATGTAGAGAAATTAGGACATTTTGGGGTGCAATAAAGCAAACTGTGAAGGATATTATTTCTAAAGATCTCCCTTTGGAACCTTCTTTTATAATTTTAGGCTTATATCCCAAGCACACAGGATATACAAAAAGCGAGAAGCTGTTCATTGATATATGTTTATTACAAGCTAAAATGTTGATTGCACTGCACTGGAAAAACATAAGAAGACGTATTGGACAATGGGTTAAGCAGATGTTGGCTACTCTTCCATTGGAACGCATCACATACTTGCTAAAAGGAAAAAAGAACTTGTTTGAAAGTATTTGGAGACCTTTCATGCTTTTTGCAAAGGCACAGACTTAACAGAAGATCAAGAGGAGGACGACGCTCATGAATAATTTTACAGTTAGTCATCTGCTCGTTGGGAGTTGGTTGGTCTCTGTTAACTTGTGTCAAAGTGCATTATGGATATAACATTTTATATACGATATCATTGTATTTTGTGTCTGAGAGGGGGTTCTGTTGTATATCATTTCAAATTCTAAAAAGACCAATAAACATATTGATGGGAGAATTTTTTTTAGCTCGTTCAGCTAAATGAACAAATCTGTTTTCGAGTCATTTCGTTCAGTTAATTATCAAATATAATTAAAATGCTTCGTGTTACTTCCCTAACGTCTACTAGTACTTACACAAATGTTGATCACACTACAAACAATACATTTACATTTAGTCATTTAGCAGATGCTTTTACCCAAAGCGACTTACAAATGAGGACAATGGAATCAATAAAAATCATTAATCAATACAAAACTGTAATGCTATAATAAACAGAAAAGATTACCTCATTGTTTACCTGGTCTTCAGTCTATGATTAGCTCACCTCACCTTTTTATCTGGCAAGTCTTCGGGTTTGAGTTAACCAAGGCCGTCTGAGCCGGAAAGAGAATAGATTAATTCATCTCATGAGACTTGTGGGTTTGAGTCGTTCCTTCATCACGTGACAGATCCATAAGCTTTGCCCATAGACTGGAGTTACCCTGGAAACAAATCTGTGTGTATATTATTACTATTATTTATTTATTTATTTGTCTTTATGATTTTAAGTGTACTGCCTTAATGTTTTAATGTCTGTATTGTTTAATAATAATAATAATAAAAATAATAAAATCGTTCGTTCTTTTGTCACGTGACATGACAACATTGGATAGAGAAATTTACAAGCTTCCTTACGAACGGGTGCATAGTCATTATTATTATCATCATTTATCATCATTACAGTTACTGCATGTCTAGTCTAAAATTGTAGCCTTTTACTTCTTACAGTTTATAAATGTATAAATTTATGTCATGATGGTTATTTTCTATACACTGAATGTTGTAACAAAGGTAATAAAGAGTTGGTTATTATTATTATGTCTCTATCTGGCTCAGACTGCATTGGTTACACTTATGGATCCGTGAAGGATGAAGGAACAACTCAAACCTGAAAGACTCATGAGATGAATTAATCAATTCTCTTTCCGACTCAGACTGCCTTGAAACAGGTGAACTACTAGACTAATCAGTACAGAACCTATAGAATTTTGCGCATGCGCGACTGAACGAATCACTCCCCGAGACGACTTGTTCTTCCCGAGTCACATTAAAGTTTTCGTTCAAAATTGTTTCCTAAATGCCATTTATAAAAGAGTTATTAGGTCATGTTTTGTTCCTTTTTTTCCAAACCACGACAAACGCCAGTCTCCCTTTTTTGCAAAATGGGATGTATCCACTCAACCTATCACAGCAATGAATACACTCGGCATCCTAATTTCCTCATCTACTTTGTATTTTGTAATCAACAAACAAGGGCTGCACGATAAATCACATTTGATTGTCCTGCGCATCTCATCAGTAAAGAAGGTTCTGTGATTAATAGTACCGGTAAATCTCCATCACATGCTTTCAGATGGAGCAGCATTTAATACACAGAGCCATAGATCACTGACAAGCTGCACTATATCGCGTTCATTAGATAAATTACATTCGATGAATCGCATTTGATGAATCGCGATATTGCATAGCTTGTCAGTGTTAGTGTTTTTATTAATGCCATTAATGTTTTTGTTAATACAGCACATAGCACTAGTCAACTATGTAACATCGAATGTAACATGGCAAAGACGAATGCACTTGTCACACACCTGGACTCATTTTGTGTGTTTTTGCCCCTGTGACCCAGTTTCTGTCTTCCGTGTGTGGTTTGATTAGTTCCCAGGTGTGTCTAGTCATTTCCGCATGTGTTCCATGTCCCTGTTAATTTAGTCATGCCATCCACCTGTGTTTCCCCATTATCCTTGGTATAAAAGCCTTGTCCTTTCAGTTCTGTTTTGTCGGGTCTACTCGTCTACTTGTTACTTGTCTACTTGTCCTCTGTTTACCTGTTACTTACCACTTGTTACCTGTTACTTGCCACTTGCCACTTGCCACCTGTTATTTACTACTTACCTTGCCTATGTTTGATTTATTAAAGCCTTGTTTCGTTTATCCTTCGGCTCCGTGTTCCTTCCAGCAGCGTAAGCCGTGACAGAAGACCCGACCTAAAAAGTTAAAAACTGCGTGTTTTCCCTCCGTTTTGTTTTCCGTTTTTTCACAGTCTTTTTCTTTCCGTAGTGTGTCATGGATCCCCTCTATCGCCCCGAATACCTCCTCCTCCTGCTGGAGCAGGAGGGACTTTCTCTCGAGGACCATACGAGACGGTTTCTCTTCCTAGCTAATGCCACCAGCTACCCGGACCACGCGCTCTGCACCTTTTATCACGCCAGCCTGAACTCCAGGTGCAGAGCGTTGTCGCCCGAAGATGGTCCTCGGGAGGATTTCGCCGCCTTTATAGAGTGGAATCTGGTGAGAAATGGGTCACCTCTCACGGTCGGCCCAATGGAGGATCTCGCCAGGTCCACTCTGGACCCAGAGCCCAGCCTACAATCTCCCCACGGTACGAGGCATAAGCCCGAGCCCATCGATGACGGAGAGCCAGAGAGCAACCCGTCAGACCTGGTGCGAGAGCCGGCGACACTGCCCACCACGAGGGAGCAAAATGTGGAGCGCCAAATGGGTCAAAATGAGGGGGTTTCCAGTTCACCTATGCCAGATCCTCTGTTAAGCCCAGGAAGGGCTCCTGATCTTCCGTTAAGCCCAGGACGGGCTCCTGATCCTCCTGTAAGCCCAGGACGGGCTCCTGATCCTCTGTTAAGCCCAGGAAGGGCTCCTGATTCCCCGTTAAGCCCAGGATGGGCTCCTGTTCCCCCGTTAAGCCCAGGACGGGCTCCTGATCCTCCTGTAAGCCCAGGACGGGCTCCTGATCCTCTGTTAAGCCCAGGAAGGGCTCCTGATTCCCCGTTAAGCCCAGGACGGGCTCCTGTTCCCCCGTTAAGCCCAGGACGGGCTCCTGATCCTCCTTTAAGCCCAGGACGGGCTCCTGATCCTCCTGTAAGCCCAGGACGGGCTCCTGATCCTCTGTTAAGCCCAGGACGGGCTCCTGTTCCCCCGTTAAGCCCAGGACGGGCTCCTGATCCTCCTGTAAGCCCAGGTCGGGCTCCTGATCCTCTGTTAAGCCCAGGAAGGGCTCCTGATTCCCCGTTAAGCCCAGGACGGGCTCCTGTTCCCCCGTTAAGCCCAGGACGGGCTCCTGATCCTCCTTTAAGCCCAGGACGGGCTCCTGATCCTCCGTTAAGCCCAGGACGGGCTCCTGTTCCCCCGTTAAGCCCAGGACGGGCTCCTGATCCTCCTGTAAGCCCAGGTCGGGCTCCTGATCCTCTGTTAAGCCCAGGAAGGGCTCCTGATTCCCCGTTAAGCCCAGGACGGGCTCCTGTTCCCCCGTTAAGCACAGGACGGGCTCCTGATCCTCCTTTAAGCCCAGGACGGGCTCCTGATCCTCCGTTAAGCCCAGGACGGGCTCCTGATCCTCCGTTAAGCCCAGGACGGGCTCCTGATCCTCCGTTAAGCCCAGGACGGGCTCCTGATCCTCCGTTAAGCCCAGGACGGGCTCCTGATCTTCCGTTAAGCCCAGGACGGGCTCCTGAACCCCCGTTAAGCCCAGGACGGGCTCCTGATCCTCCTTTAAGCCCAGGACGGGCTCCTGATCCTCCGTTAAGCCCAGGACGGGCTCCTGATCTTCCGTTAAGCCCAGGACGGGCTCCTGATCCTCCTTTAAGCCCAGGACGGGCTCCTGAACCCCCGTTAAGCCCAGGACGGGCTCCTGAACCCCCGTTAAGCCCAGGACGGGCTCCTGAACCCCCGTTAAGCCCAGGACGGGCTCCTGAACCCCCGTTAAGCCCAGGACGGGCTCCTGAACCCCCGTTAAGCCCAGGACGGGCTCCTGATCCTCCGTTAAGCCCAGGACGGGCTCCTGATCCTCCGTTAAGCCCAGGACGGGCTCCTGATCCTCCGTTAAGCCCAGGAAGGGCTCCAGCCCCAGAGCTTGCTCCAATGCCTGCTCCTCCAAAATTCCCACCCTCCCACCCACTCCTGCCTCCTCCTCCGCTGTCGTCTGGCTGCCCCTCTGCTCGCCCTCAGCCTACCATCATTGTGGTGCGAGCTCAGCGGGACCGCCATCCTCCAGCGATGCCTTGGTTGGCGTCTCCCTCACCTCCGCCTCCAGCCTCTGAGGCCTGGACTCCGCCTCGGCCCGTTGACCCGTCGGCTCCACCATGGCTCCTAGCTCCTTCCTCTCCGCCATGGCCCGGCAGTCCACATGCTCTGCCTGGCTCCCTCGTCCCTCCGGCTCCGCCTTGGTCTGGCGTCGTCCATCCTATGCCTCGGGACTCCACTCCTCCGGCTTCGCCTCATCCCTCCGTCCCTCCGGCTCCGTCAGGCTCCTTCATCCCCTCGGCTACACCTCAGTCCTCGGTCACTCTGGCCTCACCGCGGCCTTCCGGATCCACATCGCCGCGTCAGTCACCAGAGCCATCAGTTCCGCCTAGGACCTCCGGCTCCTCCCCGTCACCCTGGCTCTTCGGCTCTCCGTCTCCGCCTCGGGCTCCTCCTCCACTTGCTCCGTTGCCGTGGGTCGAGTCCCTGGAGTCGGTGACCATTCCTCCTCCATGGCTCCTTCCACCGTCGGCCCCACCTTGGGCCGTTATGGCTGTGGCCTGGGTCCTGCTGGGTACCTCCTGCTTCAGATCCTCCCTGGCTCCTCCCTCCGTCATCTCCTCCCTGGCTCCTTCCTCTGTAGTCCCTGTCTGCTGGCCCCCTCCTGGGAGGCTGTCCTCCACCGGAACCTCCTCCCAAGTTCCCACCCACGCCTCCCTTTGTTGTTTCTACGGTGCGAGGACGCACCTACCGGGAAGGGGGAGTACTGTCACACACCTGGACTCATTTTGTGTGTTTTTGCCCCTGTGACCCAGTTTCTGTCTTCCGTGTGTGGTTTGATTAGTTCCCAGGTGTGTCTAGTCATTTCCGCATGTGTTCCATGTCCCTGTTAATTTAGTCATGCCATCCACCTGTGTTTCCCCATTATCCTTGGTATAAAAGCCTTGTCCTTTCAGTTCTGTTTTGTCGGGTCTACTCGTCTACTTGTTACTTGTCTACTTGTCCTCTGTTTACCTGTTACTTACCACTTGTTACCTGTTACTTGCCACTTGCCACTTGCCACCTGTTATTTACTACTTACCTTGCCTATGTTTGATTTATTAAAGCCTTGTTTCGTTTATCCTTCGGCTCCGTGTTCCTTCCAGCAGCGTAAGCCGTGACCGCACTTTTGGAAGTTGAATGTAAGAGAAATATAATTTTGGAATTGATGTGGTCTAATGTGATGTTGTTTATGTTCTTATTCATGATTAAATAACATTTTATTGCTGGAATGAATATATAGCATTAGAAAGATGACCCACTGAATTCATTTTGGAAGCGACGACTGATGAATGTATTTTTAGTCCAGTGCTGGTATATAAAATTAGTACTGTCCAAGTTCACAGGCTGTCATATGTGGATCATGCTGTGTATTTTTATCAGGTTCAATATGAAAAGTAACTTTCATATTGATTCAATGGATTTATTGCATTTTGAGAAGAAAAAAATAGTATCGTGGATTTATTGCATTTTGGGATAAACATGATAAAATGTTATAATGAATCTTTGAAAATCAAAACCTGGGTTTGTATTTTTAATGTTATTATAACCTAAAGACGCTGTGTGAAAGTTTGAAACAGGTTTTCATCTTGCCACTTTCTTGGTAAAGAAAACACAGTTTTACTCAAATCAAAATGGATTTATTGCGTTTTGGAACCAAACTTTTAATATAAACTGTATATAGTTTTTTTTTAAGTCAAAAATAAAAATACATTTGGCCCCAAACATACCAACTGAACAGTAGTGCTCTATGCACTATGTACGTACTGCACACACACAGTAGGATTGCAGAACTTGCCCTGAGCATGTAGGCTATGTCAAGCTGTGTGTGTGTGTGTGTGTGTGTGTGTGTGTGTGTGTGTGTGTGTGTGAGAGAGAGAGAGAGAGAGAGAAAGAACACTTCATTTTTTTTTATTCTTTTCTGTTGTGTTTGTTGCACATTTTGATGCCTTGCTGACAGGGGTAGGTGGTTCCTACATAAAGCACTGTGGCTTCTCCACTCAAATGCAAATGTAGATGCATATATAGCTTTATAGAGAAGGATCTCTCAAATCAGAAAGAATGTGAAGGCTACAATGATGGCAGTGGACATGAGCGGGAAGTTAAAGTTCTCAAAAAATTAGTTTGTTCCTTCAAGATACTGAATATTTTCAGCTGAAAGCATGATTTAAACAAGTACAACACTTATTCACACGCGATCACTCTCTCAATAATGCATAAAAAACAAATGTAATATTACAGCATTACTTCATCAGTGTCTGATTTCGAATTAGCAGAAATCTGTAAGATTCTTTAAAAAAAAGATTTGCTTCTTATAAACATGCAGCTTTTCACTTCACAAGACATTAAATGATGGACACCCATTCACTGCAGAAGATGTAATGCTCGCAGAAGAGGCAGAGATTGTCTTACTATAGGGAGATGAGAGAGTCTGTATTGATTACTATTGGAGAAATCTCAACAGCTAACTTGGAATTATGTTTTATTTGTCCATTGTTTTGTTGGCCACTTTGTTGAAGTGTGGAAACACACTGCCTTTGACTCTCAGATGAAGATGAATTTACTGTGTTGCAGGAACAGTCATCTGCGTCAGACAGCTCAGTGATGAGCTCCTCTCCCCAGCGCATTCAGATCATCTACACTGACCCCTCTGCCATAACCCCCCAGAGAATACAGGTTCACACACAAGCACACACACACACACACGCTTCATCGTAGATGGTGCACTGACACTTTCAGACACACTCACACTCTTTCTCTTTTTCAGATAGTCACTGAACAGCAGACGGGTCAGAGAATCCAGATAGTGACGGCACTGGACTCCACTGTGCCCAAACAGCAGTTTATCCTGGCAGCACCTGGTGGCTCTTCAGCAGGTAAAGTCCTCCTGGCAGCACCTGAGGATACTAGTGCCAAACAGCTGATCTTTGCCACTGCTGACAGCCTGGTGCCTGGACGAATTCAGGTATGAAGTCACATAAATGCATCTGTGTTTTTTCAACTGTGGGGATTTTTGCATATTATTTTTAAGTTCATGTACTTGCATGTAGTTATAGTTTACCTTCCCTAAGAAACTGGGGGAAATAAGTTAACTAACTACATGGATTAAGATGAGGTTTAAGGGGTAGTTTCAGGGTTTGTACCTACCCAGATAGCAATAGAGCATTTAAAAACCATTGAATCAATGTTAAAAGTAGTTGATTAGTTAATGTTGATGACATTGAATTAGTACAACTTTTGCAGCCGCAATTAATGTTGAAAAAACATTAACATTTCAGCAAACCACCATTATTGTGATCAGTGTTGGTTTTAGTTGGGCTCTTGACTCTAGCTTCTCATTAAGTTAATTATCTTTCAGTGCTAACAATAGTGTTTCAATACAAAAACTTACTGTATGTATTAATAAAGAAAGAGATGCTTTAAAGTTAGATTGGAGTAGACTATTTTTTGTGATGGGTGTCAAGCTGTGATAAAGTTGGGAAATAATATGAAAAAAAATAATATGAAAAAGCGTTGCAGTTGATTTACTGATGTAAATGTTCTGTTTCACAAATGCAAAGATACTGTGGCAAAATATACAGAAAGATTTAGACATCAACACTCATGCAAAGCTAAACGATGGTAACAATCATCAAACTTATTCAGATCAACTGCAATGGGAATCATGAATCTTGATACCCAGCATGCATTTCAGCATACAATTTTTTGTCATTGTTGAGTTTCATGTGCTGTTTCTTGATGTCTAATTGATTCAGCTATTTAACAAATTATTTTATATTTTATATTTTATATTTAATTAGTATTTCCAGTCATAGTCATAGTATTTCCCAACATGATAGTCATGCCACTGCTTAAATCTCACACTGTAGTATCACACATTATTCACACATTCCATTCATGGTTGCTTGCTATCCGGGTTGTTATTCCCCAATTATTCTAATTATTATAATACATGCATACTGTAGTATAAATGCAGAATAGGACTGTAAAGTAAAAAGTTACTGAACAGATTTCAGCTTTAGGCCACATTAAAACTTTCAGTAACTTTCTTAAAAAATTCTAACCCGTTTTCATTTATTTATGCTATTTTCTAAATTCCTTATGTTTAATTCAATTCAATTCAAGTTTATTTGTATAGCGCTTTTTACAATACAAATCGTTACAAAGCAACTTTACAAAGTTGAATTATTACATCCAGGGTGCAATTTGCAGATTTATCTGCCTATGCTGTTGATATCCCAGATTCTTTTTTGTACCCGATTCTGGTCAGGTTTATTCTTACTGGCATAGTGCACCAGAATATAAACAGATTCTACCACATATAATGGTAAGTAATTGGATAAATATTATGTTAGAATTTTATTAAAAAATAAATAAATTGTGACTTTATCTTTAAGTTTATATCAAAATTCTGACTTTAGTCCTCAGTATTGCGAGTTTATATCTCACAATTCTGAGTTTATATCTTGTAATTCTGAGGAACTTTGCTCCTAAGAAACTCCTAAGTCTTAAGAAAATCCTTAAAAACTTAAAAAAGTCAGCCTGTGATGTTATATTAAATGTATTTGTATGACAAAAAAAATAGAGGACCAGAACTAACTGTTGTGAAAATGGTTCATATTTTAAATAGCCATGTGCTTATGTCTGTTGTTGGATAGTGCAGTCAGTTGAAAATTTTGATTATTTTCTTGTTGATGGACACAAAGCAAAAGTCGGCTATTCATAATTGAATTAAAAGTCTGGCATCAGTGAGTAACAGCTTTGTCACATTATGTATTTTCATATTACCTCATGTTTCATTGTCACATGAAAAATCTTTATTAGATGATGCATTTCTACTGTATTTTTCTCAGTTAGTTATATACTGTCATACCCATCTGTGAACTAGAGAATTACTTCTATCCTTGGCATCATCAACCCTGAATGCCAATTAATTAATCCTTCTGTCTTTTCTGGTACTGTAGTTTGTAACAGATGCATTGTCAGTGGAGAGGCTTCTGGGTAAAGGGGCAGACATGAGCCGATCCCAGCTTATAGAATACTGTGCGGTGTGTGGAGATAAAGCCTCAGGTACAAACACATTCAAACTGAATAATGCCAGAAACACATAAATCAAAACTACATATGACAGGCGTGTGTTGCTCACAGACCATCTGATAAGTATTGCATGCTGAAATAGCAATACATGCCTGAAATCATAAGGGGTGCATTTCCCAAAAGCACTAAGCCTAAGTAGATCGTAAAGACTATTGATGCCAATGGTTACTATCATCTTCGATGATAAAGGCCCAGGCAAGTTCTAATCTGATTGGCTGCAAAAAAATTCAGTTGATACCAAGAAACAACCTAGTATTTTCTAGTTTCTAGGCTGCAGCAAAGAGCATTTGAGGGTAATAACTAATCATTAGATTTGGCTAGTATGTGGGGTTTTTACTGGACCTTTGATTCAAGGTATTTAAGAGTTTGTTTGAGAAACCTAGTAAACTTCTTGATCTTACTTGTATATTGCTCTTTGTTCTCAAATGTATATGTCTGATTTCAGGTTTAAAGGGATCATGTGATGCAATTTAAATTTCTCCATTCTCTTTAAGGTGTTACAAGCTCTTGTTGCATAAAGAAGATCTGTAAAGTTGCAAAGACTAAAGTCTCAAATCCAAAGAGATATTCTTTATCAAAGTTAAGACTCTGCCATGCCCCCCTAAAATGGCTTGTTATAACACGCCCCCACGTTTACATCATTATGTGGAAATATTTGCGTAATGCCGCCCAAATGTTCACGCAAAGAAAAAAGTTGTGGTTTCAGTAACACAGTTAGTGTTGAAGCAGTCATGTCAGGGAGATGTGTGTGTATCTAGGAGAAAGAACAAGCACTTTATTTGTTCTTCTGAGAGTAGATGCATTTAGGAATTATTTACAACAGAACAGCAACACATTTTATGGACAACCGTTTCATGAACCTAGAAGAGGAGGTGATTCCTCCTCTCCTAACTTTGCTATGACAATCTGGCGCTTCTGAATCAGCTACTGTAAGTATGTCTTGTTATTACGGTTGATTCCACCTAAGCCATATTCTTGTCTGAATCAGGAGAAAATTGTGCTCAGAACAAGCACCATTTACAAGCAAAAACAGTTCTAAACAAATATGTGTGTAGATTTTGTGTGTAGATTTTGTAGATGTGTGTAGAGTACAACAGGGGATTGACCTTTTCACTTGAGGAGGTCTTCATGGATTATGGACTATTTTGTCCTGAAGTGAAGGTTGAAAGTTAAAAGGCCTAAATGATATATTTGCTTCTTACAAAGACGTCAAATTTCACAATACATTAATTGATGGACTGGAGTGCAGTGGTGTGGATTACTTGTGGATAACTGTGATGTTTTTATCAGCTGTTTGAGCTTGAGCTTCCTAGATCTTGGAGGGAAAAGGTGAACTATTTCTTTAAGTAAGCCACTCAGAGAAAACAGGAGGGAAAAGAGTTAGAAAGTCTACTCTGAGCCTTTGAAGCAAGATTTAAATCATTTAATGAGACATAAACAAGTTGTACCATTGAATAAGTGAATAAATCTGCTGCTTTCTCTAGGGAGCGGTCGAAAAACACATCCTACATGCTTTGCATTCAACAGCACCCCCTATTTTCCTGGATCTTTTAGTTTACAGATTGATTTTACTGTAAATATGATGCGAGTTGGTCATTGTATTATGTTTTTGACATTGGATTTTTTTGTTTACACTGTATTATTTCAATATTTTTATTTCTAAGGGTACTATGTGCGGGTTTGTGTATTTGAAGGGAGGCCTTATGGGCGAAGGGTGTAAGGGCTTCTTCAAGCGAAGTGTGCGCAAGAGTCTGACATACAGCTGCCACAGTAACCAGGACTGTGTGGTCAACAATCACCTTCGCAACCGCTGCCAGTTCTGTCGTCTCAGGAAGTGTTTGGAGATGGGCATGAAGTGTGAAGTGTGATGGAGTGTGAGTGCATAAATTTACTAAAACCTGTCTCTGACCACATGCTCATACCTTGAAAGAAAGGTATAAAACTGTCCCTGGCCCATTTTGTATGTCATAACTGACTACAATACTGTACAACCTTTCCACAAACAAACATATGATTTCACAGTCTTGCAGGGATTGAGATCATAGGACTATTATGAAGACATTTTGGTGGACTTTAGGGCAAAAATAAAATGCCACAAATGTGTAAATTGTGTTCCCTTTAAATATTTTGACGTTTCTCACAGCATTTATGCATTTTGTATTACTCACATAGCTGTACAGAGTGAGAGGAAACCCATTGATCTTCCTAGAGAAAAATCTGCCAACAGTGCAGCATCCACAGAGAAAATCTACATCAGGGAAGACCTGCAAAGTCCCCTCATCGCAACACCAACCTTCATCTCTGAGAAAGACGCCTCACGGTGAGACTCGTGTTCACAAACCATCGGCATGCTATTCATGATGCATACACCTAGCTTAATCTGATTCAAATTAGAAGAATTTAGTGTAGTGTATTTCAATATGGGGTATTCATTTACTGTTGCTTTACTTTATTTGGCTCTTTATTTCTTAGACATCAGTATATCAGATTCTGGATGATTGTAATTAATTCTGCTAAATTAATGAATGTAAAGTTTTTTTAACATCATGATTTAATCCTCTGTGCAGGTCCAGGCTGTTGGACCCTGGGATGCTTGTCAATATCCAACAACTTTAACACAAGCTGATGGCACATTACTATTAGCAACAGACAAAGTAAAAACATCTCCATAACTTTATATTTTGTGTTGTGTGCAGGCAGGCGAGGGTTTTCCAAGCTGGAGTTTGTAATGTTCTTCAGATTGTGATTGCCATAATACCAAATTGTAATGAGTAAAACTTTTTACTCTAATCTTAAATACAAAACGTTGTCATGAATTTATTTGTTTGTCATATTTATTGAAAGATTAAGCATTAAAGGAAATCTCAGAGGACTATTCAATAATAATATTTTGGATCAAAGGGGTTCAGCTGACAGTGAAAAGTTTGGGAGTCCCTGATCCAAAATGTTTAGGTATTTATTGCTATTAATGTTTTTTTGTTGTGTTTTGTTTTGTTTATAATTATGCATCTTATAAACATTCAAAAAAGCTGTAGCTGTTTTTTTTCTCCCCCTACTCTAAAATCTAAATGAAGATGTTATTTGTTCATCATGTAGTGTCAGGACAAGGTGAACTGGGGACGCTGGCTAATGTGGTTACATCGTTAGCAAACCTGAACGATCCAGTTAGTAACAGAGAGATGACAGACAGCCAGCCGGAGGAATCACCCATTGAAATCACACGGTGTGTTATTAATGCAGACAATAGTTGTGTGTGTTTTTCACAGTGTAAAGAGATACAAAACTATGGTTTTTGTTAAAGGATTAAGTAATCTTAAAAAGAAAAATAGGTAACACTTTATATAACAGTAAGTTACTTTGCAACTACATGTCAACTAGCAGTCATTAGAGTATTAGTACACTGTCTGCTTAATATCTTCTACCAGTTTTCTTTGATGGGTCCACAACATACTGACTATGAGAAATTAGCAAATATATATCAACTTATTCTACTAACCCTAAACCTAATTTTACTCTCAGAGTTAGTAGACATGTTGTTGCAAATTAATGACAATTAGTTCATATTAGTAGTTGCAAAGTTACTTATAGTTAGTAGTATGTCTAAATTGGACTATCAAAATAAAGTGTAACCGAAAATAACTCCATTCCAAAGATGCATGACTTCTTTCTTCTGTGGAAGGGGTTGTTTTCACCATTAAACAAAAGAAGATGGCAGCATCTTAGTTTAAATTTATTCCTTGAACAAACCTGATGTATGGCTCTTAAAGATGTGAAATATGGCACACATGTCATATGGACTCCTTTTGTGGTACTTGTTTGGTGTTGTTGCTGCTGTTGTTATTTTATTTCTTTGTCAGGGTTGCCATCTTAAAAAAGAGAAGCCTGAACATTGTACAAATTTCTTCTTTCATATTCCTGCAGAAGAGAGAAGGTTGTACAGTTTTGGAATGACGTACGGTTGAGTAAAGTTCAAAGAGCTGGTTTTGAAATGTACCATCAAAACAAGGTAAAAAAAAAATGAATAAAATATTTATTTATTTATTTTTTGTAACTGTTTCTGAGTGTGATGTCTTTGGTGTCTGAGCCCCAGTGAGGTGGCGGAGGGCCAGAGCTTGTCAGAGGTGGATGGGGTGGGTGGAGCTACAATACAGGAGATCAGCAGGGATCGAATCTCACCACTCACAGAAGTCGAGGGACCTCTGCTTACAGACACACACATCAGCTTTAAGGTGTGTACATGACATTCTCACACTCTTACAAAAGCCTCGGAGTCAACATAAAAATGAAATACTGTTGTGTTGTAGACTGTACCTCTGTTTGCTGTTATTTATCATTGATTAGTATTAATGTAATAAAGTTACAGCAGTAATAACGTATTGCAAAATCTGCATAAAGATGTGTTGCATTGGATTCATGAGGTTAGTCAGCTTTGTCTAAATGTCTAATCCATTTTCCAGGCTGACCCACTTTTCATCATCCAATAAATTCCTGATAGATCATATTAAGTATTGCCCTACATTGTTTTACCACATTATAATAACAGTTAATTCTAAAATGTGTTGTGAAAGCCATTTGAGTTTAATAATGCACAGAGGGGAGATTCAGAAGTCTGTTGTTGAAAGAATACTCTTAATAATGTATAATATTGTGAAATTAAGATTTCTATTTGAATCTCTTTTAAATGTAATTTATTTCTGTGATGCAAAGCTGAATTTTTACTTCAGTCTTCAGTGTTGCACGGTCCTTCAGAAATCACTCCAATATGCTGATTTGCTGCTCAAGTAACATTTATTGTTATTAGCACGAGACTTCTTTCAAAAACAATCTTAACCTTAATTATTCCAAACTTTTAACCCTTAGTGAATGACTGTTACAGAATAATTAAGCATAAAGTGGTGTGTGATAACAGTCTTTTTTAGGATTTAGTACTAGATATCCTAATGATTTTTGCCATAAAAGAAAAAGTGATAATTTTGACCCATACAGTGTATTTTTGGCTATTGCTACTCATGCTACTTATGACTGCTTTTGTGCTCCAGAGTCACATATAATGTTGCTTAATTGCACCTGTTGATAGTAATTAAGCAAAATAAAAAATAAAAAAATATTTTTTTACTATTTTAAATGATAGAAGAGAGTCTTAAGAGACCTGACGATGCCAAGCCCAATGCCAGAGTATCTGAATGTGCATTATATCTTTTAATTATGTAATGCAAATTATGATGTAACTGATGTAAACGTTGTCATAAGTCTTTAATGAACTAACTGGTCTACTGATCTCCTCTCAGTAGACAAATTATTGGGTGAACGCAATAAACTAGTGATGGAGCACATATGTCAAAGTCACCTTTATTTATATAGCGCTTTAAACAAAATGCATTGCGTCAAAGCAACTGAACAACATTCATTAGGAAAACAGTGTCAATAATGCAAAAATGATAATTAAAGGCAGTTCATCATTGGATTCAGTTATGTCATCTCTGTTCAGTTAAATAGTGTCTGTGCATTTATTTGCAATCAAGTCAACGATATCGCTGTAGATGAAGTGTCCCCAACTAAGCAAGCCAGAGGTGACAGCGGCAAGGAACCGAAACTCCATCTGTGACAGAATAGAAAAAAAACCTTGGGAGAAACCAGGCTCAGTTGGGGGGCCAGTTCTCCTCTGACCAGACGAAACCAGTAGTTCAATTCCAGGCTGCAGCAAAGTCAGATTGTGCAGAAGAATCATCCGTTTCCTGTGGTCTTTTCCTGGTGCTCCTCTGAGACAAGGTCTTTACAGGGGATCTGTATCTGGGGCTCTAGTTGTCCTGGTCTCCACTGTCTTTCAGGGATGTAGAGGTCCTTTCTAGGTGCTGATCCAGCATCTGGTCTGGATACGTACTGGATCCGGGTGACTGCAGTGACCCTCTGATCTGGACACAGACTGGACGGTGACCTCGGAACAAGAGAGCAACAGACAAATATTAGCGTAGATGCCATTCTTCTAATGATGTAGCAAGTACATAGGGTGTTATGGGAAGTGTTTCCGGTTCCGGTTTACCTAATTAATGCAGCCTAAAAATCCTTTAACGGATTTGGATAATAAAAGCATATAAGTATGTTATGTGTATGCCAGGTTAAAGAGATGGGTCTTTAATCTAGATTTAAACTGCAAGAGTGTGTCTGCCTCCCGAACAATGTTAGGTAGTTTATTCCAGAGTTTGGGCGCCAAATAGGAAAAGGATCTGCCGCCTGCAGTTGATTTTTATATTCTAGGTATTATCAAATTGCCTGAGTTTTGAGAACGTAGCGGACATAGAGGATTATAATGTAAAAGGAGCTCATTCAAATACTGAGGTGCTAAACCATTCAGAGCTTTATAAGTAATAAGCAATATTTTAAAATCTATGCGATGCTTGATAGGGAGCCAGTGCAGTGTTGACAGGACCGGGCTAATATGGCCATACTTCCTGGTTCTAGTAAGAACTCTTGCTGCTGCATTTTGGACTAGCTGTAGTTTGTTTACTAAGCGTGCAGAACAACCACCCAATAAAGCATTACAATAATCTAACCTTGAGGTCATAAATGCATGGATTATCATTTCTGCATTTGACATTGAGAGCATAGGCCGTAATTTAGATATATTTTTGAGATGGAAAAATGCAGTTTTACAAATGCTAGAAACGTGGCTTTCTAAGGAAAGATTGCAATCAAATAGCACACCTAGGTTCCTAACTGATGACGAAGAATTGACAGAGCAACCATCAAGTCTTAGACAGTGTTCTAGGTTATTACAAGCGAAGTTTTTAGGTCCTATAATTAACACCTCTGTTTTTTCAGAATTTAGCAGTAAGAAATTACTCGTCATCCAGTTTTTTATATCGACTATGCAATCCATTAGCTTTTCAAATTGGTGTGTTTCACCGGGCTGCGAAGAAATATAGAGCTGAGTATCATCAGCATAACAGTGAAAGCTAACACCATGTTTCCTGATGATATCTCCCAAGGGTAACATATAAAGCGTGAAGAGTAGCGGCCCTAGTACTGAGCCTTGAGGTACTCCATACTGCACTTGTGATCGATAGGATACATCTTCATTCACTGCTACGAACTGATGGCGGTCATATAAGTACGATTTAAACCATGCTAATGCACTTCCACTGATGCCAACAAAGTGTTCAAGTCTATGCAAAAGAATGTTGTGGTCAATTGTGTCAAACGCAGCACTAAGATCCAATAAAACTAATAGAGAGATACACCCACGATCAGATGATAAGAGCAGATCATTTGTAACTCTAAGGAGAGCAGTCTCAGTACTATGATACGGTCTAAATCCTGACTGGAAATCCTCACATATACCATTTTTCTCTAAGAAGGAATATAATTGTGTGGATACCACCTTTTCTAGTATCTTGGACAGAAAAGGGAGATTCGAGATTGGTCTATAATTAACTAGTTCTTTGGGGTCAAGTTGTGGTTTTTTGATGAGAGGCTTAATAACAGCCAGTTTGAAGGTTTTGGGGACATATCCTAATGACAATGAGGAATTAATAATAGTCAGAAGAGGATCTATGACTTCTGGAAGCACCTCTTTTAGGAGCTTAGATGGTATAGGGTCTAACATACATGTTGTTGGTTTAGATGATTTAACAAGTTTATACAATTCTTCCTCTCCTATGGTAGAGAATGAGTGGAACTGTTCCTCAGGGGGTCTATAGTGCACTGTCTGATGTGATACTGTAGCTGACAGCTGAATGGTTGCAATTTTATCTCTAATAGTATCGATTTTAGAAGTAAAGTAGTTCATAAAGTCATTACTGCTGTGGTGTTGGGAAATGTCAACACTTGTTGAGGCTTTATTTTTCGTTAATTTAGCCACTGTATTGAATAAATAGCTGGGGTTATGTTTGTTTTCTTCTAAAAGAGAAGAAAAGTAATCGGATCTAGCAGTTTTTAATGCTTTTCTGTAGGATATGTTACTTTCCCGCCAAGCAATACGAAATACCTCTAGTTTTGTTTTCCTCCAGCTGTGCTCCAGCTGCTCATTTTTTCGGGGTGGACTCATTTAAAATAATGTGATCATCAGGTTTTAGCCAGGTTTCTGTCAAACAGAGTACATCTATATTATGATCAGTGATCATATTATTTACAAAAAGTGTTTTCGTAGAAAGGGATCTGATATTCAATAAGCCAAGCTTTATCATTTGTTTATCCATATGCTTCTGTTTTTTATTTGTGGAACCTCAATTAAATTGTTAATCTTAACTTGGTTTGGACGTTTTTTGTTTTTTCTAGTTCGGGGAACAGACACAGTCTCTATAGTGTGATATCTAGGTGAAAAAGTCTCTATGTGCTGAGAATTAACTGACCTCTGTGACGGGAGGCAGCTAGCAGACGGTCGGTTTAGCCAGTCTTTCTGCTTCCTGACCTGGGCCCCAGTTAGTCAAGTATAAACACTAAGACTATTTGCCATATTTCTAGAGAGAAGAGTGGCGCCACCCCAGGAGGGATGAAGACCATCTCTTTTAAACAGGTCAGATCTGCCCCAAAAGCTCGTCCAATTGTCTATGAAACCTATGTTATTCTGTGGGCACCACTTAGACATCCAGCCATTGAGTGAAGACAATCTGCTATGCATCTCATCACCACGGTAAGCAGGGAGGGGACCAGAGCATATTACAGTGTCTGACATCGTGCTTGCAAGTTCACACACCTCTTTAATGTTATTTTTAGTGATCTCCGACTGGCGAAGTCGAACATCATTAGCGCCGGCATGAATAACAATCTTACTGTATTTACGTTTAGCATTAGCTGGAAGCTGCAGGAGTTCTGCAACAGCATGGCAAAGCTGCAGACTGATGGATACCAATATGCCTACTTAAAAGCCATTGTCCTCTTCAGTCCAGGTACACAACCATTCAGTTCCTCAGAGAAGGCCAGAATGTTGCATCTGACTGAGTGATTGAAAAAGGTTGTTGTATGACAGATGTAAACTCACAGCTGATTCATTAATGCACAAGATCATCCAGGATTGAGCCGCTGTAGCCAAATTGAAAAGTTCCAGGAAAAAGTGCAGAGAGAACTCCAGGACTATGTGCAGAAGACATATCCCGATGATACCTACAGGACAGTTAACACAAACATTTTTACACAACAGTTTTAAGGAAAAACATGTTTGCAGTGTCCTTCTGGTGGGAATTTAGAATGCAAACGTCAAGTGACTAAGCATCTATGGCCATAAAAACTTTCAGGTCCTGTCCCATCCAAGGAAGTACAGTTGAGATGAATGTGAATGTTAACTAAATAACTTGCTGCCTGGATTTCTTGACCTCCTTGGACACAAGTGACCTTAAAGTTTTGTTCACATAAAGCCAAATTCACCCACAAGAATTACACTTGTTTTTATGCTTTTTTTTCTATGGTTGCTGACAACATGCCTTATTTGCTGTTCACAGAACTAGTCATATTTCATTTAGGTGTTAATTGGCTGATTTGTCTTTTCATTAATTGTTCGTTGATGTTGCAGGTAGGCCCCAATCCTGTTGCGTTTACCAGAATTGCGGTGGATGAGTTCCAGTATAACTGAAGAGCTGTTTTTTACCGGCCTCATTGGAAATGTTCCGATCGACAGTATCATCCCATAAATACTTAATATGGAGACTGCAGACTACAACAGCCAAATCACAGGCCACTCTTTGTGATCGAGCTCTGACTGTCATCTCATTTTCGAGACTGAATTTATGCAAGTCCCATCATCCCTTCCCCTCACGGTGACTCAAATACATCACATTATATTGAACCAACCAACAAGCTCTACCTCAAGAGGAGCTGCAAAAGTGAAAGCCTTTCAGTATGTGACCATTACCCTAGAAATATTGTGTTGTAGTTTACAGTGATGCATTATGGGACTAGTTCCAAATACAGGACATTTGCCTTGAAAATAAAACGAAGGCCTTTCCTTTTTTAAACCTTAATTTAAAAACACTTGAGCACTTCATCATGATTCCAATGGTTTTTCTTTTTACACTTACAAGGATATCTACAACAATGGTCTTTTCCAGTGGAAGGTGCAATTCTTGGGTGAATGTAAACCTTAACATCAAGGCAGTTTGCTTCTTAATCGCTACTCATTGATTTTCTCATTGATAAAGCAATTATTGAGTAGAAAGCAAATTTTCCCAAAAAGATTATGTAGTGTCCCAAAGATTATGTAGTTTGTACTGTCACTTCTGCCGTCATGACAATCAACCTCTCCTCAATATCACGTTTTCCCTTCAAACTCATGGATTTATTTCATTGAGTCTAACTTTATAGTTCATAAAAATGTAGATAATCTGATTTGATTGGTTTCAAAAATCATCTCTTATTAAATTATATATAGGAAGCATTTCATCTGTATCTTTATCGCTTTTAACTGCTGCTGCAATGTTTGAAAGGTGTCATATTCAGATGTAATATATCCACAATCGTGATGGTTTAATGCACTTCGATTACTAATTTGCTTTTTATTTGCAGATTTGTGCAAAGATCGTCATAGTTTCTAAGGGAGTTTCTAATTTTGTTGCCTTTTTTTTCCTAATTGTAAGAAAAGTATTGACGCTCCCCCCCCCCCCCCCCCCAAACAAATGTTCACTTAGACTGTATTTATTTGGGTTTAAAATTAGTAGTTCAAATATACTTGAATTTACAGAATACAGTAATGGTTAGCCACACTGATTTGTATGTCCCAAAGAACTATGAAAAAAGACTATAATAAATAAACAAAACTATTATAAAGATAAACCAAAAAACACCAAAGCATTTGCATGCTCAATGCTCAAATTAATTTTCAACACAGGAACTTCAACTAATGTGACATCAGTTTTATATTTGGAAGAAATTATTTAGACCTATGGCCCTAATTTTATACCAATTTTATTTTTATTTTTTAAGTTTTAAACAAAAGGTTGTTAAAGCTAACATACCCCATATGCCCTATTAACTTTGCAAAAGTGTAATTAAAGTAATTGGACACAACTTAGTAAAAAGGAGAGAGAGGAAAAAGGAAACACAAAAATGAGGTACAACAATGCTACTTTGCTTCATAAAAGCAATCTGCAACTTTAAATTGATAGTTCACAATGGGAAATCTGTCATTAAATACTCACCCTCATGTTTTAAACCTATAACATCTTTGTTCATCTCTGGAACATAAAATTTATATATTTTAGATGAAATCTGAGAGCTTTCGTACCCTCCCATAGACAGCAACTACTCTACCAAGTTCAAGGCCCAGAAACTTAGTAAGGACATCATTAAAATAGTCCAAGTGACATCAGTGGTTCAATTGTAATTTTATAAGGCTGCAAAGAATACTTTTTGTGTGCAAAGAAAAATAATCTTTGTATTCAACAGTTTCTTCTGTTATGTGTTTATCAAAGTACTGCAGTGCTGATGCCAGAAAAGAGCATGTGACAAAATAATTAAGTCAGAATTCACAATACTCATAAAAGTACCCAGATGACCTACTACATCCATTGAGATTTTGAAGTGTAAATATGATGGACACTATGAGGCCACGAGAGAGGATTTATGATTGGCAGTGCGCCACGTAACTAGCTAACGTGACAATAGCAGCATGGCCAGTGAAGTACATCCACATTACTTCAGGCTACACACTTATACTATTTTTAATGTTTGTGAAGTAATTACTTGTTCAAGATAAGTACCTACTCAAGAGAGTATGCAATTTAGGATGAGGCTATAGATAAGTGACTACATTGTGTTTTTGCAGTTTGTTTAGAGTCTGCCTGTGGCAAATTCAGTTTAGCTTAAATGTCCAGAAACAGGACAGGACAGGACACCCCAAATTAAATAGCTTACACAAGAACCAGTTATTCAAGGTATTCAAGATTACTAAAAAATATCCAGGTAGGTGCACTGGAGCCATACATGACCAGTATTTATGTCTTAACAGTGGAGAAAGAAAACGCACATGTCTCAGTATATTGGATCCGTGCATTTGGTCTGATAACTTCTTTTAAACCCATGACATTGCAATAAAGTTTAACAATATCTAAAAACAATAATGTGTTAATTGTGATATATATATATATATATATATATATTTAAAGTTTTTATCTAGGCCTATCATTTGATTTTATTAGTTTACTGTTTGTTTGTCCTAATGTACCCCTGTGGCTGTATTTGTAATTAATTTTGACTCATTTGAGTTTACACTCTCTAATATAGACATTTCATGTGTTTTGCTTTTGTATTTATATTCAGACATTATAAAATCACTATTATAACAGTTAAAAGACAACACTAAAATTGTAAACAAAAAAAAAAAATATATATTTTTTTTTGTTGTTGATTTGGATCTACATCACACAAAATTATGATTTTTGGCAGTAGTTTGCATCCTGTCTGCAACCGAATGCCCGTTCCCAAACATAATGTGAATTTTTATTTTTTTGAGTGACAGAGATCATCAGAAATAGACTGATATTATGGTTAATCACTTTGCAACAAGATTATTTGTTGATTGAGTTCATGACTTTCAGTGAAAGAATTGATATCTAAGCTTACCAATCTCTGTTCACTTAATTTTAATGCGTTGTTTTTTCCTTTGTCTTTTTCTGCTCTAGTCTCCTTTCCCTCCTCTATTCATTTGTGTTTGTGACAATAAAGGGTAACATGGTAAAAAAAAAAAAAAAGGCTAAAACCAGCTTTGGCTGGTTGGTTGATCTTTTCTGGTTTAAGGTGTAAGAATGGTTTTAGCTGGTCTCCCAGCATGGCCAGCTGAAGAAGTGGTCAAAACACTTTTAAAACCAGCCAAAAAATATAGCTTTAAGTTTTAAGTACACTTTTGATTATTCGTAACATTTTGTTAATTAAAATGTTCAGAGAGAGAGAAGAAGAAGAACTACAACAAGACGCTTATACAGTAATGTGGGACTTTTATTTTGACACGATGATGTGATGTTTGCGTCAGCCCAGTGTTCCTGTGATCACGCCTAGCAAACCGAGTCACACGATCGTCTGATTGATCAGCGCTTTACTCTTCATTTAAAGCGCGTTTATTCTCCATATTTCTCAGCAATCGCTTTTAAGAGGCTTTAAGAGCTTGTTGCTAAAGAAAAGGTAGATAAACGTATTCCTTTCTCATTTCAGTGTGATTTAGATTAGGCCTGCGGACAAACTAACAGACAGACAAGCTTGTTTACAATAGAGGACAGACTGCACAGTTTCGTGTTTGATCAATCCTTTCAGGATAAGGCACAATTATATATATATATATATATATGTATATTTTATATGTATATGTTCCGTTTGTATACAGATACATATATACACAAAAACACGTTTGTCCCTTTTGGTTGTTGCTAAATTATAAATAACTAATACTCTTGTCCATTGTTAGTTAATGCCGATTTATAACAAGAGTAATAATAAAGATCATATGCTACTTTACTGTTCATTAAAAATGAATTGGACTAATGATGATTGCTATATTAATATTAATGCACATCTGACTGACTGATCTGACTGTACATTCTTATTTTAGGGTTGTTGGTTATATTATGATTATTTTAACAAACAGTTTTGCTTCATACATGAAGTTTAACAGCATCAGGTCAAAGAGGGTAAACTTAATCATTCAGCTGAACTGTGCAAGTCCATAAAATTAATTAATAATCAAGCCTCATCTAAGTGGAAGTGAGTAGTTAAGATCTAGAAATTAATTGTAACAAAGTATTTAATATGCAGGCAAGTGTGTCTGTTTTTATAAAAGTGTACCTTTTATGGAAATATCAGAATCTTTTAACTTGAATGATATAACAGTGTATATCACGAATATTTAAAATGATTAAGATGTGTTTTATTTTAAAGAAGTCACATGATTGGTTATGTAATATTAATGTAATTTTGCATGTATGATTGTTTGAGTGATGGAGAGGGTCTGGCATGGCTGCTGCTGTCACACAGGTGCCTCATAAACGGAGAAGCATTGGATCCAGCCGCTCACATCCAAACCCACCTTATGGCCTCCATCTACCTGCCCTCATTAGAGGACTCGTCTGAGGTGAAGGAGGGCTTCCTGTGTCCTCTCTGTTTGAAGGACCTCCAGTCATTTTACCAGCTACAAGGCCACTATGAAGAGGAACACTCTGGTGACAACCGGCACGTTGGTGGTCAGCTGAAAAGTAAGCTGGAATAGTCTTAAGATTGATTCCCATTTCTCACAGAGGAACAAACAAAAATAGTGTTTGTCACAGTGCTAATCGTATTACAAGCTGTGTTCGATTTGATCATAAGTGCCATATGAAGTGGACGTCACAGTTTACTTTGCCATCTTAAGTGAGATTCCAGTTCAAAAGGAGTGTATATCTTCAGTTTATCCACCAGTCATTGTGCCATACCCTAGTACTGCAAGAAGTCTGACTAAAATAAACTCGGTGAAAATTAACTGAAGCTTCTTTTATTGAGTATACTTAGTCGCAGCTGTGATTTAAATGCAGTTTTTCATGGGTATAAATTGTATGAGATGTGTTTGTTACCGTGCAACTCTCATGAGTACGGTTAAAATAGACCGTAAACTGCACATGGATGCTATCATTCAAAAGTTTTAGAAGATTTTTAAGAAGAAAATTTGACTCTTCAGCAAGAATTAAAAATAACTGCTTTCTGTTTGAATAGATTTTTAAAGTGTAATTTATTTCAGTGATGGTAAAGCTGAATATTCAGCATCATTAGTCCAGTCCTCAGTGTCACATGATCTTCAGAAATCATTCTGATATTCTGGCTTGATGCTTGTGAAACATTTATTGTTGACTGTTAGATCTGTCCAGAGATTATCTTATTTATCTACATACATTTTATTGCGATCTTATTGTCCAGCCCTAGATATGGGATGATTTAATAAAAAAAAACAGGATAAATAATTTCATATTGTTATCCTTTCCAAGGATTTCATTCGTAGTTAAGTCATGCTTATTTGAAAGAATGTATATCCACCTTCATTTTGAAGGTTCTGTATGTAGGCTTGACACCGAGTGGCTGAACTTGGTATTGCAGTCCAAATTCAACATATTGGAGAGGAAGAGTGCACTTGATGATGAATGAAATGAAATACGCTGTGTTTTCCACAACTGCCAACCCGGGGTGCTGAAATACAATTGGGTAAACTGACAGCGGACGGGTTTAACAAACCAAAACAGAGACCGACATTCTGGCCCGGATCGCAGAATAACTGACTGTAGCATTGTTTTTCAGAAAAAAAGTAAACTTAGCATGTTTCTTAAATATCTGCAAACATATTATGGTATTTTTATGCTTTAGTAGAGTCAAAATCTTACATACAGCAGCTTTAATATAAGAGTGGGCACTGCCATTTGTAACTTGAATGTGCAAGACTTCCAGTGCCATTCTCTTCCAGCTATTTTAGCTGTGTGATCATGCAAACTGATGTTTGTGATCTTATTATTTTAATTTAATTGTAGTGCAAATAGTTTTATGGTTTAATGTATGTTATACTTCTAGTTACTTCTTTAGTCATCAATACTAAAGAAAGCCCATGTGGTCCCAGTGCTGATGGTAGTATTTTGACACACTGGGTTGTCAGTTGGCAAGGTCGGAAGCCAGTATAAACTGGACCAGAGATATCTGATTCCACCTCACCTAAAAACCTCAGCATCAATCTTAAATGGTTCATGACCTGAGGTCTAGTAAATGAGAAAATACTATAAGCTTGTTGGTTTATATACAGAGAAAGATTGAGGACCTAAATCAATGCAGTAGGCAGCATACACTGATTCTTCTAGAGCACCATGTCAGTTTCACCCTATGTCACCCTAGATCTCTAGTAAGTAGAGGAGCTGACAGAGACATGTTCAGTTGTTAAGCATTTTTCACATTGTTTTCTCAGGCCTGGTGCAAAAGGCAAAGAAAGCCACAGACAAGCTGTTAAAGCGCGACGGAGATGATCGGACGGACAGCAGCTATGAATCATTTTATTATGGAGGAGTGGACCCCTACATGTGGGAGCCGCAGGAGCTCGGTAAGAGCCTCACTACCACAGACAGATTAAAAAAAAGAATTAAGACGAGAAAGATTGTTTTTAATAAAAGTATGTAAGATGCAAAGCAAGGCAAGCTGGTCCTGTATCACTGAGTGCTAACAAAAGTCGTCATTGTCAGACTGTAATAAGTCTTCTGTTAAAATAGGAGCCACCCGCAGTCACTTGGATTTTTTCAAGAAGCAGAGAGCTGCAAGAATTGACCATTACGTGATTGAAGTCAACAAACGCATTATACGACTGGAAAAGGTGATTATTTGTCTATTGCGCTCTAAGCAAGTATGTGAAAACAGACATGAATGCTTTGCCATGCATCCTGCAAGTGCATGGATTTGTTGTACAGTACATGCTTAATGTCTGTGGCTGTAACAAACCTCAGTACTCAAAGAAACATTAAGTTATTATTTATGAAATATTCAAAATATCATATTATTGGGAAGCTAGCACACTTGCTATGTCAGTAGTTGAAAGACAAAACCGAATTTTCAGTTTACACTTCTGTAAAGCTTGATTGTGCCAAAGCTTGAAATACAGCAAATACTTGAATGTGTTACAAATGTATTAGAAATATTCTGTCAATATTTATACCAATGGACGATCTATGAATTTTGATGGAATGTGTTTAATATTTTAATGATTGTTGGTTGGACTGGGATGAATTGATTGTTCACACCTGGGAATAATTGTCTATTTATACCTTTCCTTGCCTTACACAAATGATACCTTGACAAAGGCGCTGTGCCAAAATGTTGGTAAATAAAATCACCTGCAAGTGAGTGTGCAGTCTTATGCCTTTTAATCCAACACATTTTGGAACATGAACTTGCATAGCTAGAAATGTCTGGTTTTACATAAGTAAGCAGATTTTAACAATCTGATTAATTTAGACGATGGATTAAATTTAGAATAGAACAGTCCATTTGATTAAATTGTTTCACATTGCTACTTGGCTTTTCATTGGCAGCTAACATCATTTGACAGAACCAACATGGATGCAGCGCAAATAAGATGTATGTGTACAAAAATATCACACATCTGCTTGGTACCATTTAAAGAATGACTTAAAATGTGATTACTACACTACTTTGTTTTCTCAGCACTTGAGAAGTCCGTGGTATCATGGGTGAACGATCAAGATGTGCCATTTTGCCCTGATTGTGGGGGCAAATTCAACATCCGCAACCGGCGCCACCATTGCAGACTCTGTGGGTCCATTATGTGCAGAAAATGCACAGAGTTTATTCCTCTGCCACTAGCATGTGAGTTACAGATGTATAAATATGTTAGATTAAATGGAAAGTACTATACATTTAATACTTCAGTAAATCCGGTGAGTAAAGTGACATATCTGACGCAGTAACTTCAAGGAGTTGGAGGGGATGGGGATTTAGCGTTTTGTAAAATGTTATAATTAAAATTAAATGTTAGTCATACCACCAAGTCTTTAAAGCCATATTGGCCTAGAAAATCACAGCTTTTCATTTTTCGTCGGTCTTAGTACATGTTGTAACTACAGAAGAATCAAGAGATGCTAACAGTCTAATCCGATTGAATGATCTATGCTAAGCTAAGCTAAAATTGCTACCACCAGCCCTGGAGATCGGCTGAATTGTTTCAAAAATGGTAAAACACAACTGTTTAACTCTAGGGGAGTTGGAAAATGAGCCTATTTTTTTTTTTTTTTAAGTGGAGTGTTCATTTAAGATGCCTTAAATGTAGGGTAGGCAATTTCAGAGGAGCTAGCAATAGAAAGCTAGCTTTGAAAACATAAGATTCCACCCTCTCTGCAAATCACTCTCCAAATCCACACCTCTGCCAAAACGCACGCAGGCAGACCTAAAGCTAACCAGCGATACGATGAGACACGCCATTGGTGGATTACCTCATGCCTCATTCACATCACACATAATGTTACAGTAACACCTTCCGTTCTCGCTCGGTCTGCAGAAGTATAATGAAACGATATGATTGGATGAACATTTTATGGTCCTACACCTTCCACTGACATTATAAATACATTTACACAACTTAAATTAGTGATTGCTATCTGGATGTGAAGAGACTTTTAACCAGCATAACAAAACGTTTTTGAACCATTAAACCATATCACCTACACTAAGTAGACAGCCTAAAGGCCCCTTTTACCGCCGCGGCGTCTGTAAAGTGCATTTGCAGCTTTTGACGGCTGAGTGGCGCTTTAACCACAAGTTATCAAACAAGCGCATCACAGCACATTTTCGCAAATAGACGTCAGTTTTGCCTCGCTGATGTGTTACATTGGATGGCTTCAGTCACGGAAAATGAAAGAAAAAGACTATAGTTAAAATATTTAATATATTTAATATGTAATATTCACAGATGAAAGTTTGGTACTTATGAAGTTATCTGCATTTATTAGAACGAATTCAAGCAGGATAAATGTCAAGCCTGTGCCTGAGTCTGTGCTTATATTTTCTCTAAGCTACATGGTATTATTTTATTTTAGATATTAGATATATTTTAAAATATTAGATATATTTTAAAATATTAGACATATTTTAGATTTGATACATTTAAAAGGTGTGCAGTATTAATTATATTATATGAATTATGTGTTATATTATTCAAAAGAAATTGTGGTTTATTTTGCATCGGAGCATTAAAAGTGGTAGCCTATTTTAAGGGGGTAGGCTACATGGATTAATATGCAATGTCAATATTTTCATATATTATGCCTATATTTTAATTTATATTTTAAAATTCCTTTAATAAAACAACATGCATTTTTGCTATTCGTTCTGTCCTTTATTTTGACAGATAACTTCTTGGGAAAACCACATTTGTCTGTAAACTGATTAAGAAATTGTTGCATGTTTAAATGTGAAGCGCTGTATAATTTCGTTCACATTATTTATGCCTAATTATCCTAAAACAAGAAACGAATAAATTAAACCTGCACGATTTAGTTAAATCTTTGAAACTCTAGAATGAACAGATTAATAAACCGTCCTCACGATTAAACTCAAGTTCTCTCATTATAATCAACAAAATGCACATGATGTAAAAAAAAGAGCTTCATTTACTGACAACTTAAGTGATTTTAAAGGGAGCCTTCTTTACTTGCTTTTAGTGCTGGGCGATAGCATATGGCCTAAAAAATTAAAAAATATTCGATTTTAAAATCAGAATCAGAAAGAGCTTTATTGCCAAGTATGCTTGCGCATACAAGGAATTTGTTTTAGTGACATAAGCTTCCAGTAAACAGAGACAACAACACACAGACAAAAAAAGACAAAAAAAAAAATTACACAGAAGGAGATTTACAAATTGGCAAATAAATAAGTGTATAAACAATTGTGCTATAAATGATAATGGAATAGGATTGAGTGAGATGCAGGAATGTTCTAGGATGGAGGGGTAACAAATAAATATAAGGATATTGCACATTTTTTGCATAAGTTTAAGTGGGAAACATTTAACTGTTCATGAGGTAGATTGCCTGGGGGAAGAAACTATTCTTGTGCCTTGCTGTTCTTGTATTTGCGGCTCTGAGGCGCCGGCCAGATGGCAAAAGTTCAAAGATGGGGTGACTTGGATGTGAGGGATCCAGAGTGATTTTCTGAGCCCTTTTCCTCACTCTGGATGTGTACAGTTCTTGGAGGGTGGGCAGGGGAGCACCAATAATCCTTTCAGCAGTCCGAACAGTTCTCTGTAGTCTTCTGATATCTGATTTTGTAGCTGAACCAAACCAGACAGTAATTGAAGTACACAGGACTGACTCAATGACGGCTGAGTAGAACTGTTTCAGCAGCTCCTGTGGCAGGTTAAACTTCCTCAGCTGGCGAAGGAAGTACAACCTTTGTTGGACTTTTTTCACAATGGAGTCAATGTGATTGTCCCACTTCAGGTCCTGAGAGATGGTGGTTCCCATGAATCTGAATGACTCCACTGCATTCACAGTGCTGTTCATGATGGTGAGTGGGGAAAGTGCAGGGGGGTTTCTCCTGAAGTCCACAGTCATCTCCACTGTTTTGAGCGTGTTCAGCTCCAGGTTGTTAAGACTGCACCAGACAGCCAGCTGCTCAACCTCTTGTCTGTAAGCAGACTCGTCACCGTCCTGGATGAGGCCGATGACTGTAGTGTCGTCTGCAATCTTCAGGAGCTTGACAAAGGGGTCTTTAGAGGTGCAGTCGTTGGTGTACAGGGAGAAGAGCAGAGGGGAGAGAACACATCCCTGAGGGGCACCAGTGTTGGTGGAGCAGCTGTTTGACATGAATTTCCCCAGTCTCACTAACTGTTGCCTATCTGTCAGAAAGCTGGTGATCCACTGACAGATAGAGCTAGGAACAGAGAGCTGGGTCAGTTTGGTCTGGAGGGTTGTTGGGATGATGGTGTTGAAAGCCGAACTAAAGTCCACAAACAGGATCCTCACATAAGTCCCTGTTTTGTCCAGATGTTGCAGGATGAAGTGCAATCCCATGTTGATTGCATCATCCACGGACCTGTTTGCTCGGTACGCAAACTGCAGGGGGTCCAGTAAGGGTCCAGTGATGTCCTTCAGATAAGCCAGAACCAGTTTTTCAAACGACTTCATGACGACAGACGTTAGAGCCACAGGTCTGTAGTCGTTAAGTCCTGTTATCTTGGGTTTCTTTGGAATGGGGATTATGGTGGAGCGTTTGAAGCAGGAAGGCACTTCACACAACTCCAGAGATCTGTTGAAGATCTGTGAAAAGATGGGGGCCAGCTGGTCAGCACAGATTTTCAGACAGGCTGGTGTAACGCCATCTGGGCCTGGTGCTTTTCTTCTTTCGTTTTTCTTGAAGACCTGGCGCACATCATCTTCACAGATTTGAAGAGCAGGAGGTATGGAGAGGGGGATTGCAGGAGGTGTTAATGGTTGTGTAGGGAGATGGTCAGAGTGGGTGTTGGGGGTTTCAAATCTACAATAAAACTCATTCAGGTCGTTAGCAAGTCATTGATTAGCCTCAGTGCAAGGGGATGGTGTCTTGTTGTTTGTGATTGCTCTCAGTCCTCTCCAAACTGAAGTAGAGTCGTTGGAAGTAAGTTGGTCTTCCAACTTTTTAGCGTAGGTCTTTTTAGCCGCTCTAATCTCTTTGTTCAGTGTGTTCCTGGCCTGATTGTAAAAGACCCTGTCCCCATTTCTGTAGGCATCCTCTTTGGCCTGACGAAGGTGTCTGAGTTTTACTGTAAACCATGGCTTATCATTGTTGAATGTTAAATAAGTCCTGGTAGGAATGCATATATCCTCACAGAAACTAATATAGGATGTTACAGTCTCTGTGAGTTCGTCCAGATCGGTGGTAGCAGCTTCAAAAACACTCCAGTCAGTGATGTCAAAACAAGATTGTAAATCCTGCTCTGTTTCGCTGGTCCATCTCTTCACAGTCTTTACTACAGGTTTAGCAGATTTAAGTTTAAGGTCGGTATAAGATGAACCAGACAGTGATCAGAACGTCCCAAAGCTGCTCGTGGAACAGAGTGATATGCATCCTTTATTGTGGTGTAACAGTGATCCAGTATATTACTGTCTCTGGTGGGACATGTAACATGCTGTCTGTATTTTGGCAGTTCACGGGAGAGATTGGCTTTATTAAAGTCCCCAAGAATGATTAAAACAGAGTCCGGGTGTTGTTGTTCTGTGTCTGTGATCTGATCAGCGAGTTTCTGTAAAGCTGAGCTCACATGCGCTTGCGGAGGGATGTAAACACTAACCAGAATGAACGAGTGAAACTCCCGCGGCGAATAGAACGGCTTGCAGTTGATAAACTGCATTTCTAGATCAGGACAGCACATCTTCTTTAACACAGTTACATCTGTACACCATCGTTCATTGATGTAAAAGCATGTCCCGCCGCCGCGCGATTTCCCCGTTGATTCTGCTTCGCGGTCCGCTCTGAACAGCTGAAAGCCCGGCAGATGGAGCGCGCTGTCCGGTATGGCGTCATTCAGCCAGGTTTCCGTGAAACACAGAGCAGCAGAGTGAGAGAAATCCTTATTTGTCCGAGAGAGCAGAAGGAGTTTGTCCGTTTTGTTGGGTAGAGAGCGGAGATTTGCGAGATGGATGCTAGGCAACGGCATTCGAAATCCGCGCTTCCTGAGTCTGACGAGCGCTCCCGCTCGCTTTCCCCGTCTGCGCGTCCTGAAGCGCTTGATCAGCGCCGCTGCTCCTCCGATAACAATGTTCAGTAAAACGTCTGTATAATAGAAATCCGGAAAAATATCATGTGGTGTGTTCTGCCGAATGTTCAGCAGTTCATCCCTGGTGAAACTGATCGTGTTTGTTAAACAAAATACAGGAAAAACGAACAAAAACAGTACAAACACTGGAGAGCCAAGCACTGAAGCAGCCATGTGCGGCGCCATCTTGGATAAGCATGCTATCAATATTCAAATGACAAAGAAATTTTTCAAAACAAGTTTTAATATAGTTATAAACTTATAACTGAGACAAGATGATAAACAACTGTAATGTTATTACCTTAATGCTGGAAAGACCTTTATTTTATTTTATTATTATTTATTTTTTGTTCATACTAGCCCATCAGCTGTGCAAATTTTGTTTGTGAGAAAAATAAAATTACATTTTTGTCAGTTATTTTATCTAAACAGATCGAATAATTTCTTCAAGATTTCAAAATCAAATAGCCTATACTGATAATGTAGTAGCACTGTAAGATTACATTTGTTTGAATGCATTATTGCTAAAGCGATTGCGTGTGAATGTGCTTTATCTGTTTAAATCATGCTTTAACCCGAAAATAATCAGTAAAAGAAACAGACAAACTCATATAGCCTTTTATCATCCCGCTCGACTATTGCAGTCATTATAACCTGATCAACCCATAGCTAAATATGTTTAACATGAATTCTAGCTGAATTTGCGGGCTGTTGGCATGAATTGTACTCGTGATGGAGGCTCCAGTCAGAATCACCCCGCTCCGCTCATCCTTTGCTCGGCGGCGTGTCTCTGTCAGACTCGCGGGGGAGGGTAGAGCCACTCTGAACTACGGGAGAACTGGATGTTAAAAGAAAACCGATTTTCATTCAAACAAACCGACGTAAATTACTAATTCGAGTTAATTGATAAAATCGATTTATCACCCAGCCCTACTTGCTTTCATATTATTTAATGAATGCAGCTGCATTTAAGTGCAGGTGTGTAAAATATGTGCAAGATTTGCACTGCACGTGTGATGGTAGATGTGCAGATTTATTCTTATTTATTTTATCTTCATTACAAATCTTGTTTGGTTTCATTTTGGATAATTGCATGTAAAAAATAATTTTTGTTGTAATGCAAAATGTGAATTAATATTCATATGCAAGTATTTGTGCAAAAATTATAAATTCGCATTAATGACAGGGTGCATTAATATTCAACATTCAACAATCTGTCAATGTTGCATTTCTCTGTCGGAGAGAGCCAGCACTGTGAATTTCATCTTGCAGCAGACAAGAAAACATTTGTTTATTAATAAATAATATTAAAATGTCTCATTTTTCACAATCATTAGGCTACTTCTGCATGTGCTTTGTGGCAAACTTAATGCATGTGCTTGAGCGCGGAATATATTAAGATTTGATTATGTAAATTTAATATAAACCTCTGATTAGTTGAATATAACAAATGAATTGCCTAAATGAACTTGTGTTAATAATATAATTACAACTAACAATATAATTCGATTTTTTTACATGAAAAACTCCTGTATAAAATGGGACAGCAACCTTTATATCAAACATTTTTAAATCATCCACAGCTGATCAACGCAAGAGGGGGATCTGCGCCAGAGTGCGTGAAGTGAATGTGAAGAACGGTCATTTTCAGATGCAATGAAAAAAAAAAACATAGCCTAGATTAGGCAATGCAGGCTCTGCTCTCAAGTATATAATACTTATAATTACTGTTAACCCAGAGTAACAAATTTTAAGGGATTAATAGCCTTTTTTCATTTGCTGCATGTTTTCTTTCTTTCTTTATTTTTAAACACGCAAAAAAATAAATTAAGTTTGTGAGAGAAAAATTATATATATTAGTCGTGTATAGGTTTCGTTTTAATGTATTAATCACCTATTTTCGTTTGCTGCATGTTTTATTTTTTTTTAAAAATATAATTCATGTATAAATGGCATTTTATTACATTTAGAAATAATAACGGCTGGCCTAATAATGTTATCATGTACAAACAGGATATATTTAATTCCCTTCACTTTACAACAAATCCTTTAAATTTAACAAATATATCAGAACAAAACAAGAATTGAAAAAATATAGAATTCTAATGGATAAATATAATTGCAGTATATAATAATATAGGCTTAGCTATAAACAAACAAAAAAATAATAATAATTTAAAGCTAAGCATAAGGTAAGGTTGGGCTTTCTCATTCTCTCACTCGGGAGAAATCCGTTTCCATATTCATGATGTTGCCCATTTGAAGCTTAATTATTATTTGTGAGGTAAAATAGGCTTTGTTGTACACGCGGTTTCAGTATCGATGTAAAAAAATCATAATTAACAATATGTGGAGTAAGTAGATCGCTGCTAAAGCTGAATGTCTGGTGAACGACTGCTGTTTCCAGTGAATATGTGCACGAGACACCAGCGCGATCAAACAGCTGAAACAGGAAAATACAAAATGTTTGGACACACATAAGGCATAATTCAAAAATGCAAAGTCTTAGTAGTTTGAGAAAATCAAGAATAAAAGCAGAGTTAATAATAATTATTGCTAAATGCTGGACCGTTCCCATTTCGCTCTGTATATGGAACCTGAAGATTTTTTTAAACCAAGAATGAACCGAAATGAAAATGAAATGAAAACATTTAGCTTTTTATCCATATATATATATATATATATATATATATATATATATATATATATATATATATATATATATATATATATATATAATATATATAATATATATATATATATATATATATATATATACACATACATGGGCCTTATATTTATTTACTGTTTAATAACAATAGCATGCATATGATCCTTTGTGTAAAGGTCTTTTAATTTTTGATGAGTAGACTGTAGCCTAAGACTATCTTACTTTTTAAAATTAACTCACTGTAAATGTTTGAATATTTTTTAAAGACGTACAATGTTATATCATAATGTTATTGTTGTTTTACTTCTTCCTTTTATCTCATTTTACAATTACATTCATTTCGCAATCTGTCCCTTTGCGCCACCTGGCGGTAGTTTCGCGAATGATTTTAACACGCAACAGAATTACAGTGGTGCCGCGGCGGTACACGCGGCGGTAAAGCCCAATTAGGCTGTCTACCTACTGTACCCGGCTTTTTCACCCTTCAACAAATTAATGATTTGAATTGGAACAGTCATGGCATTAAATACTGCATGTATGAAGTCCGGCCAATACAGGCCATGTCCCAAATGGCACACTTCATGTGCACTTTCATTCTTGATGACTTACAACGACTGATGTGTGTGCATGTCCATAAAGTCCAAGAGACCGTAGGGTGTCCCATTTATAATTTCAGCGTTCAGAAGGGTGCTCGCGAGAGTCCCCATTGCGGCCAGGATGGGCCCTTGATGTGCACTTCTGCGGAGTCCTCAAGCCTTCGAGCTACGGTTAAGGCTAGAAGGCATACAGCAAAAACTACTGGGCATGTGCACATCATTATAGCATAATCTTTCTCACACTGTACAACAATAATTACTATTTTTGCATCATTGTAAGGGGTAGGTTTAGGGTTGGGGTAGGTGTAGACCAGGGGTGCCCAACCCTGCTCCTGGCGATCTACTGTCCTGCAAAGTTTAGCTCCAATCCTAATCAAACACACCTGAAGCAACTAATTAAGGTCTTCAGGCTCACTTAAAAATTAAAGGCAGGTGTGTTTGATTAGGGTTGTAACCAAACTTTGCAGGACAGTCGATCGCCAGGAGCAGGGTTGGGCACCCCTGGTGTAGACGTTAATAAAACACAATCTAATAGGTAGAAAATTTTATAGCTGAACACGCAGCGCCAGATGAAACTCTATGAAGCCTCGGTGCGGGTAAATAAGGAGAATTTATGTTGGTTGAGAGATTATAGTATAGGAAGTGTCAATGGTCCATTTCAAGATAGGTGGCGGTAATGCACATATTTGTCTGCGATCCGCCGTAAAAAAGCAAGAAGAAGAACATTTTATTTATTGTTCGCTTCCATTTTTTTTTGCTGTATCTCTTCTAGCCATAACCATAAGCTATGAAGCAAACTTCTACCTGCCAGTTAAAGCAGCATTACGTCACAAAAGTGAGGACTCTGAGGTTGCCATTTGGGACAGTTCCTTATCGTGTGCTCCATAGACATTTAGATTTAAAGAACATTTTTGTATCTTGTGGACCTTTTAATTTATCCCTTAGATTTTCTTAAATTGGTCTCAAAATCCCAGACAGCAACATAGTGTTGGCCCAGATTCGGCCCACATTTGGCCCACGTGAAATCCATGCGGGCCAGATGTGGGCCGGATCTGGCTCGAAACTGCTTGCTGTATGGGATGATCTCTAAAAATTGATTCTTATGAAGCTTGCAGAAACCCTGACAATATGCTACTCTGATTAATAAAAAAATATCCCAGATGTCTTGAGGGAAAGTAGTGTTTTTATTTATTTTTGGCATTGAAAAAAGTAGATGTATTACCTACTTGTTGGTCATCTTGAGCAAGTAGGTCTGATTTTCAGAATGTACTATAATGTGTTTTCAGATAAATTGACCAGTGGAACAAGGGAGGCCCTGTGGGCTCCGGGGCAGAGTGGGTCTCCTGGATCTGCAGGCCCAGTGATGCAGCAGATGTCTCGCCGCAGCTCCATTAACAGCATCTCATCTGTCACCTCTGTGTTGGAGGAGAAAGATGACGACCGAGTACGTTGCTGCCATCATTGCATGGATGCACTTCTCCGGTATCAGCACAAACTGGAGGAGAAAGACCACGTGCCTGATATCGTCAAACTCTATGAGGTACAGTCGTGTTTTATATATATATATATATATATATATATATATATATTTATATAATATATATATATAATCAAGTCAAGTCACCTTTATTTATATAGCGCTTTAAACAAAATACATTGCGTCAAAGCAACTGAACAACATTCATTAGGAAAACAGTGTCAATAATGCAAAAATGATAGTTAAAGGCAGTTCATCACTGAATTCAGTGATGTCATCTCTGTTCAGTTTAAATAGTGTCTGTGCATTTATTTGCAATCAAGTCAACGATATCGCTGTAGATGAAGTGACCCCAACTAAGCAAGCCAGAGGCGACAGCGGCAAGGAACCGAAACTCCATCGGTGACAGAATGGAGAAAAAAACCTTGGGAGAAACCTGGGATCTGTATCTGGGGCTCTAGTTGTCCTGGTCTCCGCTGTCTTTCAGGGCAATAGAGGTCCTTTCTAGATGCTGATCCATCATCTGGTCTGGATATGTACTGGATCCGGGTGACTGCAGTGACCCTCTGATCTGGATACAGACTGGATCTGGTGGCTACGGTGACCTCGGAATAAGAGAGAAACAGACAAATATTAGCGTAGATGCCATTCTTCTAATGATGTAGCAAGTACATTATGTTATGGGAATTGTTTCTGGTTCCGGTTTAACTAATTAATGCAGCCTAAAAATCCTTTAACGGATTTGGATATTAAAAGCATATATTTATATATATATATATAAGACATGGCTCTCTTTTTGCCTTCACTCAAAGACAGAAAGCGAAAGAGATGACAAGTTAGAATTGACATGCTACATGCTTAATAATTGGACCATGATGATTGCTGCTTGCAGCTATGTATTTTTGTAACGGTAGCTCTTAATAAACATGGCATAGTCTTTAGTCATAGTATTGATTGTTTTTGCTTTGCAGAGGTTAAGGACATGTATGGAGAAAGTTGAAGCTAAGGCTCCAGAGTACACACACATGGCACAGTCTCTCAAGTAAGCACTACAAATGCAATACAATACAAACAATACATTTGTTAACTTCTTTAATGATATTCTAATGCCACATCCCAAACATTGCCAGATTCTTAAAGTTTTCTCTGTATTGTGTAGTGCTGGGGAGACGACCTGTAGACTAGAGAGTGCTGCTGCACTAAGGATGGAGATACAGAAATACTATGAGCTCATTGATGTTCTGAGGTAGGCAACAGACTAAAGACATACTGTGATGTGACGGACCTATCTAAATCAGGATTCACAGAATGCATTTCTGTGGGGGGGTTTGGGCACTAGTAAGAAGATACTCGCACTCGGACTAAAAGACGAGGTCCAGCCTCACCCCAAAGCCCTGCAGCTGCAAAGGATGGTGCGCTACACAGCTACACTTTTTATACAGGTGAAAGGTTTATTAACATATTTTTCAAATCTGCAAAAGGTTTACAAACTTGTGGGTAAAACAGTGGAAATGTGAAAGCTCAAATTCTCCATTCAACACGTACACCCGTAGGAGAAACTGTTGGGACTGACGTCGCTCCCCACCAAGGAGAAGTATGAGGAGCTTAAAGAGAAGAGAAGAGAGGAGCAGGAGAAAAGAGCGCAGCAGGAGAGACAGGTGACTAAATGGCAATGTGATCCTAATCGGTCTCTCATATCAGTCTTTTTTTTTTTTTTTTGCTAATCAGTATTTCTTTATTTGATAAGACTTTAAGTGAATCAGTGGTGATTTTAATGACTCCATTCAAAAAATGTTGAGCTTAAATCGTATTTCACATGTGAGTATTCTTCCTTGTTTCTCAGTCCTAGGGCTTGAATTTCCTTAAACCAAATTTTCTAGGAAGCTTTTCTACAACCGTTCTCTGATGGTGTCTTCTGAGGGCACTGTTTTTATTATTATTTTATCTATTACAGTCTGAAAGAACATGATCTGATGCAGTGGTGGGTTGGTTTATATTGTAAAAGAATAAATTATATCAGGAAAAACCTGGAAGGCTGTAGAATTATGAGCCAGCAGAAGTTTATAGACTGGATGACTTCCAGCCACATACATGCTTGCAGTATATGTATGATGTCTCATACTGTAAGTATGTCCTATGATGCTTCATGATATTTATGCGAGTAATGAGACATTCTTGCATGCATTCCAGTTAATTATTCATTGAATATATCGTAGATTAAATCGGGAGAGCAGACCACAAATGCTCAGTATATGTTGTCTTTTTTCATATAGTTACAGTGGAATAGAAAGGAATAATGAAAATAATCAGGAGGAAATTACTTTAATATACACAATTAGCCATATTTCTCAGTTTTGGTGGTATGGTCCAGGGTTCTTACACCTTTTCCAAAGTAAAATTCAAGCACTTTCAAGGTGCATTTTCAAGATTTTCCAGCACTTTACAACTGTGGTAAATGACATGTTTACATAGCCTACTTACTTGACTTCTTCACTTTAAATCAGATGTTACTGTGCTTTTAAAAACAACTTATATAAATTATACAATTTTAAAAATGAAAGCATTTACAGGGTATCTTCAGTAGTTTTCAAACAAAATGTAAGACTTTTAAAGACCTGCACAAATAAAATGAATACTGTATGAGCAGGGTAGGGTCAATGTCTATTGTGACAATAATAATTGGTACAATGAATTGACTGCAATAAAAAAAAAGATTATTTGCATTTTAAAAACAAGTTTTTCATGAATAAAGTTTTATATAGTGATAAACCTCACATTTCAGCCTTTAAATTTTTTTTAAGAAAAGGGATTTGTCAAAAGTAGCTATAAATTATTTTTTAATTTAAAACACTCCCACACATAAAAGTATAAATTATCTTAAATGAAAACACACACATCTTTGTTATTTGTTTGGATTTTTGAAGGCATATAAGAAGTTACAATGCCTGGTAACGCCTGTACATAAAGCAGCACTGAACTCATTAATACTCCATTATCAGACATATGCAGGCAAGATGAAATAAAAATGGCATCAGAACTTTTCTGAGGGCAGGAAACCTTCAGAGATACTTTCACACCCACGCCGCAATGAAATCGTACCCTAATGAAGTTTAATCTTGAAGTTTAAGTCATATAATGATTCTTGTCTTTCCATCGTCAAGTTTTAAGACATTTTGAAATTATAATCAAGTCTTATATAATTATAAATTACTGTTTTGGCATTTAAGATTTATTTATGTCCTTAAATTTATCGTTGACAACAACGATTTATGTCGATTACATTTTTATGTGGTGGAAATGACACGACATATTCATGACAATCTTCACATCGGTTTTTTTAGTCGCATTAAATTTTTTCAAATATATAATTTGGGACTAAAACATGCAGAAAACGTGCAAAAAATGTTCTTCGTCACTTAAATGGACTATCATGAGCTCACTGAATCTCGCTGTGACTTTCTTAACGGCAAAATACATTTCTGGTTTACAACGTTTCTGCACTGTTGTTAATGATGACAGTATTCAAGAGAGTGCAGTACCAGGAAACACACGAACTCAACACAACGGTAGCATTTTACGGATTTTTCCTCACTGGTGACTAATATGTGCTCAACACTGTGTGTAATTTGTTATAATGCGCATAATTTTTTTTTTTTATTCATTATGACCAAATCTAAACATAATGAACTTTCACTTTAATCACAACAGTCTTAAAAGAATGAGAAAACTGAGCAGAGGCTTTTATTTATTTATTTATTTTTTACTTTTATGGCTCAGAAGTGCAGACGCTTCCATGGACTACTCAAGTATTAAGTTATAGTTTTAAGCATAATTTGTATTGGTCCTTTTCAAGCTATCGCCGACTGAAGTGGAAACCTCCCGGCACGTTTTTATCTTCCGCTTTGCTCCATCATGGATGCACATCAATAAAGACCAGCAGATCACATGTGCAGACTCTGCGGGCTTATTTTATGTAAAAAAAAAAAAAAACTATTCAGCAAGAAAGTGAATTATTAGGAAACTGATGCAACTACATTTTCATGCACTTTATCAAATAATCCAAGCATTTTCCAAACACTACATTTAAAATTCAAGCATTTTCAAGAAATTCAAGCACCCATTACACCATGTAGGCTCCTGTGAGATGATCCAGTGAACATATTTAATTAATTGCACCTGATGATCAGTCCTGCGCAGAGCTTGCTCAGCTTAAACAAACCTGTCATTGATTAATCAAATCAGTGCATTTATTCTTTTAAGAATCAGATCGGTGAATCCGTGAATCTGATTGATTCATCTGTGTAGTCTAGATATGAATTTCTAAATGAATAAATAATGTTTTCACCATAATGCTTATGCAAAAAAAAAAAAAAAAAAAAAACCTGTGAAATAGCTGGATTTCTGGAATAGCTAGTCTGATACAATTCATTATTTTGCATATTGTAACACTTGACTTCTCTTACGTAACTTAGGCTGGCCTGGAGGCACAAAAACGGCATTTGGAAATTGAAAATAACCTCGGTGCACACGAGGATGTTCCAGGTCCACGCATGAGGAAAGCCGGTGGCTGGCTGCCACAATCAGACACTCAGCATACTCGCTCTGAGCTGGACGACCCTCTCCTGCAGCAGATCAAAAACATTGAGTCGTTCATACGGCAGGCGCGCTCCGCAAACCGCACCGATGAAGTGGCCATGCTGGAGGAGAATCTGCGGCAGCTGCAGGACGAGTTTGACGCCCAGCAGACCAGTCGAGCCATCCAGCTTTCACAGAGGTTGGCTGAGGAGACCGACATGCAGCAGAGACAATTTGATCATCTGCATCAGAGAGAGCTTGAGTACAGAACCCAATCAAAACTGTCCTCCTTGGATTTTAGAGACCGAGAAAATGTTTGGAAAAGAGAGGAGGCGGAAGGTGACTTGGGAGAACATCTGATTGAGAGCCCTGGGTCTTCATCACATCTATTAGGAAACTCTCCTCCCTTAGACAGGCAAAGAGATAAACATACATCGACTCCACCCACCAGAAACCCCTTTGACGAGGAGCATTTATCTCCTGCTGAGGAAGAACCCATAAACTCTCAGACAGTCAATGGAAAGAAAGAGTACAACCCGTTTGAGGAAGAAACCGATGAAACGGAAGATCTAGATACAGCTAAAGTGAAGTCACCTATAAATCCTTTTGAAGATGACGATTATGAAGATCGAGGTAACCCTTTCAAAGAGGTTTCCAAAGAGATTCCAGCTGCCTCAACAAATCCGTTTGATGAAGAGGATGATGAGGATGGCTCAGCACTCGATGACGGGATTGAGGAAGAGCTACTTCTACAACAGATCGATAACATCCGGGCATATATCTTTGACGCCAAGCTAAGTGGACGTTCTGATGAAGTGGAGCTTTTGTCAGAGAACCTAAAGGAGCTGCAGAAAACACTACAAGAGCAGAAAAGAAAAAAATAGTGACCATCACAAGTTTTCAGTTACAGATTAACAGTGTAAGATAACTGATGCACTAGACAAAAATATAAAACAAATTTCAAAACTGGTTTCTGTGCAAGAATGCATAGTAGTAGGAACAGATCAGATCTTAATTAGAACAACTCAATTTCTGGAAAAATGTGTTATTTAATCATCATCATAAAAAAAAAAAAAAAAAAAACTAAGTCCTAGCATTGGGTAATATTCAAGTATTTTATGTGAACAAAATCTCAATATGTATTCTCAAGTCATATAAATGGGTAGAAATAGCTGGTTAAGATTTTCTGTTCAACTAAGTCAGTATTTCATGCACATTTTGCTTTAGAATTTTAAGAAAATCTAAGTTTATGTATTGAAGTCTAGCATGAACACACACCTGCATCTTTGAACTTTATTATTATTATATTGATCTAATAGATAACCAGAACTTCACTAAATAGAAACCCTAATTTCTTTTTTCATCCTTGAAACATCAAAGGAATATTTCACTCAAAAATTTTTCACATTACCCGTCTTTCCAAACCATTTTATATATATATATATATAAAAATTTTATTGTCACACACTCTACTTTCTCTAAGGTTTCAACTGTTTTTGTCCATACAAATGAAGTTGATGCTGTCAAAAACAAATCTCTCACCATTATTAATTCTTGTGTGAACCTGATTAATATTGCAGATTTCCCTAATCAATGTCAAATCTCTGTAATTTAGTCTGTATATATTTGCATTGTTTTATACCATTAGTGGCACTTAAATGATTTAGCAATTATACAAATACATCCAATGCTATGGAAACCAGTGTTGAAGTAACAAACGTATGCATATGGTCATCATAACTGCCTGCTGCTCCTCTAAATAGCTGTTAAAACAGTAACATTTGTATGTTAAATCTGAATGCATGTTTCATTAATGCTTCATTTGTGTGTACCCACCTCAATAAGGCATGAGCACAACTGATGAGTTCAGTTTTAACTCAAGGCTTTTTATGGACACAGAGAACAGACAGCTACACTGAGGCTCAATGTAATGCTTTTTGTAATTGTATTTATGTTTTGTCATCAGAGAATCATATTGTGACTAACAACCCATCCATTAACTTTTGGATAATGTTGCGTGTTTACACCAAGAGATATCAGGTATCAAATGTAACACTAATAATGAATAAAATTCTGTGAAAATCCTGTGATTCGGTTTTATTTGCTGAATGAAAATGTGGTGAGAAGTTTCTTTCATTATTAGTTTTGCAGGCATTCACTCAAGAATAAAATCAAATGTTTTTTAAATGTTTTATTATTATTTAATTGAATTTATTTCACAGGTTTATAAAACAAGTCTGCTTACCATAGTAAGTCTAAGTGAAAGTCACAAACATCAAATCATGTTCATCTCATCCACCAGAAAAAAAAGTTTAAGGACCTTTAAGTTGTATTTTTTTAAGCGTCCAATGTGTTTTCACATTCGTCTCAAACAGCATCTACTCATCAGAGGCTGCAGCCACTTTAGCCCTGTATTTGCCAGTCATCTCTTTGGGAAGCGGGACAAAACCAGGATGAGGAACTTGGCCCTCCACTTCACTGATACACTCCCGCAGGAAATACTTCTTGGGCCCAAAGTTAGCAGGGTTAGACAACTCCATTTTAGCCAGAGCTTCAGCTTCCAGAACTTTACTGTGGGTTGAAGGAGACATACGAGGGTAAGCAGCAGAGTACAGACACAAGGGACATGCATTCAAATGATAATACTGCTATTGGCACTGGTTACACATTGATTAATTGATCAGTTTATTTGAAAATTAAAAAGTACATTTCCAAAAAAATAAACACCCAGCCAGCACTTAAATAGGAAAATGCAGCTGTTTCAGATAACTTACTACTTTTTTTACATTATAGTGTTTTTATTTTTTTTATACAGAGCTCTATCACAGGCTTTAGGGCACATTTGGAGCGATTATATAAACTGGTTAGCCTAGTCTGTAGCAGACCTTTCTTTGTGTCAGGGCAACAATTTATTAAATTAAAAGATAATATTTAAATGACAAACTAGATAATTTTGTATTTTTGCTCCATTTTGCTAACAAAAATGTTTCCAATCAAAAGCCATGTTTGTGCATGTCCGCAGTGTTTTTTCCTGATTGAACTTTCATTTTTGAATGAATCGGACGAGTCAATGATTCACTGAACCATTCATAAGCTTCTTAGGGCTTCTTCAAATACCCACATTTGCACTTGACCACTTGTCCAAAATGGGGTTAATTTAGATTTATTTTTTTACTTTAAATCACATAAAAAAACTACGCAATGATATAGTAGCCCTAGAGAATGACACTAGCAATGCCAAGGTCATGGCTTCAAATCCTGCGAAAGCGTGAACTGAATAAATCTATACCTTGAACACAATAAGTTGCTTTGGATAAATGCACAAATGTAAATGTACTTACTCTGACTTGCCAAGGATTGTCTTCACATGGTTGGTAATTTCTTTGTGGTCTTTTCCTTCTACATCCACCAACACTTGCTCTCCATCATCTGAAAACAGCAGTAATATATATAGATACCACAGCCGGGGTATTGAAAATAATTAAAAAAAAAAAAAAAAACTTACCGAGGTAAAATCGGAGAAAGGGTGATGGTGTCATGTTTTTGAACATCATTATTTGAACCCAGGGATTTTTGTACTGGATTTGAGGGATATTGAAGAACACAAACTTCCTGTCAAACAATATCATACATTAACATCATGATTCTCAAACACGGCTGACTTTGTATTTATAGACAATTCATGTCCCTTTTTTTCTCCAATAAACTTCTTGATTACATGTAATTAATTTTCTTCTGTTCACGTTTTATCTGATTCTAACTAATCTAATTTATTGCAGATATTAAAACACAAACGGTATTTTTGTCTGTGGTGGCGTGACGACATTTTTTCAATAAAAAAATAATAATAATATGACCAGACTCTGCTTGCAGTCATCTATTGATGATTGTGTTTTCCTGACCTTGCTCCTTCACTCAGATCTCCATTTGTGTTATAATTGACAGTCATAATCTTCACAGATTTTTTAAACACGACTTCTCCTTTCTGTAGATACTCCAGTGTCCTCCGTATAGGGAACCTTCCCTTCATCGGCATGATTAAACTATAAATTTGTGCAAATTATGTCACTAACTGATCCACAGATGTGATCCTAACACATCCGCTCATGCTGCTCCTGCTTCGCGTTTATTAACAACGTCTGCCTAATCCAAACACACTGTCCAGCGCCACCTACAGGACTGGAGAAGAACACTCTTCTCTCTATGTTTCGTTTAATGGCGGGTGGCAACCAGCATTATGGTGCATTACCGCCACCTACTATGTTGGAGTGTGGGCCAGAGTTTTCCTTCCCTTGAGTAAAAAATAAATACAGCTAATAATAGTAATAATACTAAAAATATTTCCTGTCCCTAAATTCTATTTATCAATCCAGTTTTCTCTCAAATAACAGAATAACTTCCCTACTTCAATATCAAAAACATTTTTTTAAACTTAATTCTTCCTGATCAAACTTTCTACTTTCCTCCCTTAATACTTCCCGCTCTCTATAGAATTTTTGACAGTGAAGAATTACATGCTCGACTGACTCCTCTATTTGGCAGTGATCACACACTCCTGAAGGGTGCTTATTTATTAAGTGCAAGGTTTTATTAAGCCTAGTATGTCCTACCCTAAGAGAAGAACACTGACACAGTTAGATTATTAAATACGTAATGATTTAAAGTACAATAAAAAAAACCCCACATAAATAGGGCATGGAATACTTTATTTCTTCATGTTAAATAATAATAATAATAATAATAATAATAAAAAACATTAGAAAATGCACATTGACACTGAGAGCCATTTTAAAATTTTCCAAAAATGGGTTCATGATTCTCATACAGCAAAAACGTATTTACCAATACATCAAAAATATATATATAAATAAATAAATAAATCTATGGTAAAATTAAAATATGATTTGATTCAAGAGTATCAATTGATGTATCGATATTATGATTTTATGTGCCTATTTTACATTTATTTATTTATTTATATTTTTGACTCACATTTGCAAAATATATGGACATTTAACTTAAATTTGCACATTCTGTTTCCCAACTGGAACATTCACACAAATATAAAAAATAAAAACAATTATTTAAAAATTTATGTATGTATTTAATCATTTTTTCATGAGATCAGTAATTTGCAGGGGCGTTTTAAATTGGTGGGGGGGTCAGTCTGAGGCACAGGGCTCATATCTACACCTTTTCTTCAGATAACCACATTTCAAGCAATAGCAGAAAATAAATGCAATAGAACAAATACACAAATAAACAGTGCTTTTCAGGTTTTGCAGGTTGTAAAGTTGATTTGATACTAGACATTCATTTGACATTCATAATGTGTATGGCAATGACTAACAAAAACCATTCAAGGATTCTGACATATGTATATCATTAAAACATAGAATATAATAATGTGAATTACACAGAAACAGTATTAATTATTTATTTATTTTCTATTAATTTACAGGAACAGGTGTTGTTAAAGTTCCTACAATATATTCCTTCAATCCTTGAATCACTTCTAACAAGCTTGGATTTAGGAACTTACATTTTGTGTATTTTTAATGAATTTTTGAAATATTCAAACTGATGTAAAATTCTGGGGTGCATTTCCCAAAAGCATCATCGGCTAACTATGGTCATTACCGTAGTTTCACTGAATTCTATTGGTAATGACGGACCTTGTGAAAATATTTGCTTTTGGGAAACAATAACAGAGAAATCTCTGTTTGCATTGTATTAATGCAAGTGTTACTTAGATTACATTATATGAAAGCTAAACTCAACAGAATTAACACTTCAGTTTCCCTTTATGTGACAGATGTAAGAGTTCAGGACTTACGCTGACATGTTTTGGTTTTACCCTAAGGTATCTGTATGTTGGATGAACATATTTCAGTGAATTAAATAATAATAATAATAATTATTAATAATAATAATAATAAAACAGGCTTTTGTGTCCAATTAACAGGGTTAAGAAAAAATAAAATTGCATAAATAATATTTTAATTGTGTAAATTATATACATATCATAGTGCTGTCAAACAATTAATCGTGATTAATCACATCCAAAATAAAAGTTTTTGTTTACATAATGTGTTTGTACAGTGTATATTTATGTGTATGTATATATATATATAAACACATACATGCATGTATATATTTCAGAAAAATATGTTGTTTATATATTAAATATATTTATATAAATTAAATAAATTTATGCATTTAGCAGATGCTTTTATCCAAAGTGACTTACAGTGCATTCAGGCCAACAATTTTTTACCTATCATGTGTTCCCTGGGAATTGAACCCCCAACCTTGCGCTTGTTATATATATATATGTGTGGGTGTATGTGTGTGTGTGTAAATATATGTAAATATTTTCTAAATATATACTGTATGTGTAACAAGGAGTCGGAGGCGTTCGGATCCATATGCTGCATTTATTAAACAGAATGGTCATACAGGCAGAGATCAGGAATGGCATCAGGTGTGTCAGGGATAACCAGAATCGTAACCAGAAACAAGCAGGGATCGGGACAGGCAGCGGAGAATCAGAGTCGGAATAAACAGTCCAAAGGTCAAAACACAGGAATAATAAACACAGGGAAATCGCTCGGAAATGTCAGACTGGCTAAACAAGACTTCGCAGTGAGTGAGAGTGAGTGTCCTGCTTTTATGTGTGTGTGTAAATGAGGTGCAGGTGTGGCAAGGAAATTGGCTGATGAATGAGGTGCAGGTGTGGCAGGGTGATTGTGATGCAGTGACTCAAGGGTAATGTAGTTCGGGTGTGGTGCAATAGTTTGAGAGGTGCTAGTGTCCAAGTGACAACTGGTGGTGAATGGGTGGAATGGTCCTGACTGGAGTGCCCTCTACTGAAGCTCATGGGCACTCCATCTAATGATCGTGACATAGCCCCCCCCCAAAGGAGCGGCTTCCAGACGCTCAAGACAATCTAGGAGGGCGGTGGAGCGGAGGTGGAACAGGGGGAGGGATGGAGGGCCAGGTCCATGAAGAAGTGCCGTGGTCGGGCACCGGGGCAGAGCAGGCAGAACTGAAGCCCTATCTCAGGAAAACAGGAGCCCCTCCTGGGCCTGACATAGGAGACAGGGACCCGCCATGGGCTTAACTCGGGAACAGGAGCCCACCATGGGCCTAACTCTGGAACAAGGGTCCACCAAGGCAGAGCAGGTGGCGTGGGAGCCCACCAGAGTGGAGCAGGTGGAGCTGGAGCCCACCAGGGAGGAGTAAAGGACCACCACAGCTGAGAAGATGGGACAGAAGCCCACCAGGGCAGAGCAGAGGACCACCACAGCTGAGAAGACGGGACAGAAGCCCACCAGGGCGGAGCAGAGGACCACCACAGCCGAGCAGACAGGACAGAAGCCCACCAGGGCGGAGCAGAGGACCACCACAGTGGAGTCGATGGCACAGGACAGCAAGTCTGCTCAGGTGGGACTGAAACAGAGAACATTAACAGGTTAATAGCGGCCTCCGTGGCCGTGATGAGATGGTAGCTGGCCTCCGTGGCCATTACAGGGCAGGCGGTGAGTTCATGGAGGACCTCCGTGGCCATGACAGGACAGACAGAGAGTTGGTGGATGGTCTCCGTAGCCCTGACCGGAATGAATGAGAGCTCATTGACGGCCTCCCTGGCCGTGACAGGACAGGACGAGAGCTCTGAGATGTGACGAGGCTCTGGGAGTTCGGCTGAGATGTGACAAGGCTCTGGTAGATCTGTGTTGATTTGATTGGGTTCATGAAGATCAACTGTGACTTGACTGTGCTCATGAAGATCAACGGTGACTTGACTGTGCTCATGAAGATCGTTGGTGACTTGACTGTGCTCATGAAGATCAACTGTGACTTGACTTCGTTCACAGAGGTTAATGGTGACTTGACTTTGCTCATGAATATCATTGGTGACTTGACTTTGCTCATGAAGATCGTTGGTGACTTGATTTTGCTCATGAAGATCGTTGGTGACTTGACTTTGCTCATGAAGATCGTTGGTGACTTGACTTTGCTCATGAGGATCAACTGTGACTTGACTTAGTTCACGGAGGTTAATGGTGACTTGACTTTGCTCATGAAGATCATTGGTGACTTGACTTTGCTCATGAAGATCATTGATGACTTGACTTTGCTCATGAAGATCATTGATGACTTGACTTTGCTCATGAAGATCATTGATGACTTGACTTTGCTCATGAAGATCATTGATGACTTGACTTTGCTCATGAAAATCGTTGATGACTTGACTTTGCTCATGAAGATCGTTGGTGATTTGACTTTGCTCATGAAGATCGTTGGTGACTTGACTTTGCTCATGAAGATCGTTGGTGACTTGACTTGGTTCCTGAGGATCAACTGTGACTTGACTTTGCTCATTAAGATCGTTGGTGACTTGACTTTGCTCATTAAGATCGTTGGTGACTTGACTTTGCTCATTAAGATCGTTGGTGACTTGACTTTGCTCATGAAGATCGTTGGTGACTTGACTCGGTTCCTGAGGATCGACTGTGACTTGACTCGGTCCTTGAAGACCACCAGTGACTTGACTCGGTCCTTGAAGACCACCAGTGACTTGACTCGGTCCTTGAAGACCACCAGTGACTTGACTCGGTCCTTGACGATCACCAGTGACTTGACTCGACTCTGAAAGGTCAACGGTGATTTGCCTCGGCTCTGGAAAGTCCATGGTAACTAGTCCTGACTCTGGAAGGTCAACGGTGACTAGCCCTGATTCTGGAAGGTCCACGAGCACCTGACTAGACTCTGGAGGGTCAACCAGAACCTGACTCAACTCTGGAAGGCCAACAGGAACTAACCCTGACTCTGGAAGGCCAACAGGAACTAACCCTGACTCTGGAAGGCCGACGGTGACTAACCCTGACTCTGGAAGGCCGACGGTGACTAACCCTGACTCTGGAAGGCCGACGGTGACTAACCCTGACTTTGGAGGGTTCATGAGCACCTGACTCGACTCTGGAGGGTTCATGAGCACCTGACTCGACTCTGGAGGGTTCATGAGCACCTGACTCGACTCTGGAGGGTTCACTGGAACCTGACTCGACTCTGGAGGGTTCACTGGAACCTGACTCGACTCTGGAGGTATCACTGGAACCTGACTCGACTCTGGAGGTATCACTGGAACCTGACTCGACTCTGGAGGGTTCACTGGAACCTGACTCGACTCTGGAGGGTTCACTGGAACCTGACTCGACTCTGGAGGGTTCACTGGAACCTGACTCGACGCTGGAGAGTTCACTGGAACCTGACTCGACTCTGGAGGTATCACTGGAACCTGACTCGACTCTGGAGGGTTCACTGGAACCTGACTCGACTCTGGAGGGTTCACTGGAACCTGACTCGACTCTGGAGGGTTCACTGGAACCTGACTCGACTCTGGAGGGTTCACTGGAACCTGACTCGACTCTGGAGAGTTCACTGGAACCTGACTCGACGCTGGAGAGTTCACTGGAACCTGACTCGATGCTGGAGAGTTCACTGGAACCTGACTCGACGCTGGAGAGTTCACTGGAACCTGACTCGACGCTGGAGAGTTCACTGGAACCTCACTCGACGCTGGAGAGTTCACTGGAACCTCACTCGACGCTGGAGAGTTCACTGGAACCTCACTCGACGCTGGAGAGTTCACTGGAACCTGATCAATGGTGACCTGACTAGACTCATGAAATTTAACTGTTGTTTTACTTGACTTTTGGGTGTTAGTAGTGACTTGACCTGACTCTGGAAAGTCGACGGGGACCTGACTTGACTCATGAAATTTAAATGTTGTTTTACTTGACTTTTGGGTGTTAGTAGTGACTTGACCTGACTCTGGAAAGTCGACCAGGACCTGACTTGACTCTGGAAAGTCGACGGGGCTGGCAGCCATCTTGGGCAGTGTCGCTGGGCTGGTGGCCATCTTGTGCAGTGTCGCTGGGCTGGCGGCCATCTTGTGCAGTGTCGCTGGGCTGGCGGCCATCTTGTGCAGTGTCGCTGGGCTGGCGGCCATCTTGTGCAGTGTCGCTGGGCTGGAGGCCATCTTGTGCAGTGTCGCTGGGCTGGCGGCCATCTTGTGCAGTGGTGCTGGGCTGGCGGCCATCTTGTGCAGTGGCGCTGGGCTGGCGGCCATCTTGTGCAGTGGCGCTGGGCTGGCGGCCATCTTGTGCAGAGGCTCTGGGCTGGCGGCCATCTTGTGCAGAGGCGCTGGGCTGGCGGCCATAACAGGAAAAGGCTCAGGAGTGGTGGATACTGCAAAAGTGCTGTGTTCCTCCTTCACAACACCCACAGTATATGCAGAGCTGCTCAGTTGGAGCGCCAGATCAATATAAAACTGCAGAGTCCAGTGAGGATCATGCAAAGGCATGAGTGAGCCAAGCGGCTCAGATAGGCCACCACGAAAAAATATCATCAGGCACATCTCGTCCATGATAGATAAATGGGCAAACTCAATAAAGTTCTTCACTTTGTCCTCGATGGGCCTAATTCCCTGACGTAAACGCATAAGTTGGCTTACTGGATTCATGGCTGACCTGGATTTACACCTTAAAGCTGCTGGATCCTGGTTTGGCGAAGTCTTCTGTAACAGGGAGTCGGAGGCGTTCGGATCCATATGCAGCATTTATTAAACAGAATGGTCATACAGGCAGAGATCAGGAATGGCGTCAGGTGTGTCAGGGATAACCAGAATCGTAACCAGAAACAAGCAGGGACCGGGACAGGCAGCGGAGAATCAGAGTCGGAATAAACAGTCCAAAGGTCAAAACACAGGAATAATAAACACAGGGAAAACACTCGGAAATGTCAGACTGGCTAAACAAGACTTCGCAGTGAGTGAGAGTGAGTGTGCTGCTTTTATGTGTGTGTGTAAATGAGGTGCAGGTGTGGCAAGGAAATTGGCTGATGAATGAGGTGCAGGTGTGGCAGGGTGATTGTGATGCAGTGACTCATGGGTAATGTAGTTCGGGTGTGGTGCAACAGTTTGAGAGGTGCTAGTGTCCAAGTGACAACTGGTGGTGAATGGGTGGAATGGTCATGACTGGAGTGCCCTCTACTGAAGCTCATGGGCACTCCATCTAATGATCGTGACAGTATGTGTGAGTATTTATATATACATAATAAATATACACAATTACAGTAATAGCATGTAAAAACACAGATCAGAGGAAAAGCGTTCTTTGGTTGTGATTTATTGAGCGAGTTTCTCTGTCAATGATGAATGAATGAATGAATGAATGAATACAAATAAATTAATAAATGATTAAACTAAAAAACAGTCTGATATGAATGAATGAATGATTGAATAAATAAATAAATAATGGTCTAATAACAAGAAAATTTATTGAACTGAGGGACCAGTTTGAATTCAGATTGACAATCTTCTAACCCAGGTTGTCTCTCAGCCAGTGTCAGCACTGTTTGATGTAGCATTGCAAAATAAAAGTACTCCAAAATCTTATATATGACCAGTTCTGAAACTTTTCAATATATTTTTACAGCTCCTTTCTCAGGAGCTCTGCTAAGAACAGATCAATTTTGGCCTGTCTAATTAATATTCATGATCCTCTCTTCTGATTGGTCTGTTGTTTTCTGAGTGACGCATGGCCTGGCCAACCACAGGCAATTATGGTCATGTCTGCTGTTGCTGTGGCTTGGTGATGATACTCACAAAGGTAAATAGAAATCGGCCATGACAGGAGACAACCAACCACCTCCTCAAACACGCTTACAATAGGATGTTTCAGAATGGTAATTAATGTTTTGTTTACTTTTTTCATTCACCAAATGTGGTAAGCTACCTAACTATTGCTTTCGTACTGATACAGTAAATTGACATTAGCATCACATTAGCATTGCGCAACCATTTACAAACTATAATTTCAGATTATGCTGGCTCCATAATGTAACATATAATGTGTGAGAAGTTTATTTCTGGGTGGCGAATTTGAGATCGGACCAAACAATGTAGGTACTGCAGCATCTTTGATGAGTAGCTTCTTTGAAAACTGGCATTGAACTATGCCTGACTGATGAAGCAATCGTTTGTGAAAAGTGCAGAACACACGGTTAAGTTCAAACTATACTGCTGTGGTATTTCTGAATAAATTAACATTAGCCATTGGTCTCTTATATTAATGTTGTTCGGAAGCCTGTGCAACGATGTAGTTTCCTGACATCCATCTACTGAACAGGGTTTTCTCAACATGTTTCCATGTTGTTGTTGCTCAGCAATGGCATGGATGCGATGTTGTCTGGTGGGAAGATGGGCAGTGCTCTTGGTGGTGACTGAAGGCAGTGACTGAGTAGTTCTGACTTCACGTTTTTATGGAAGTCACAATGGCTTCTGAAAAAGCACAGCTACTTTGTGCAGGCTGTGTGCATCTGACTGTGGATTGACTGTTTTGAAACTTATATGGTAGTAGCCTATAGACCTCAGGTATCATGAAAAAAGCCAGGAAATTTCAGTTTTGACAATATGGGACCTTTAACTGTATTCTTCTGCTTTTCCAAAGGATCTTTAAAAGATGACAATTTAGAAATTATCTTAGTACTTATACAGTTTTTTACATTACATGTAGGTCCCAATATGTTGTTTTTTCAACTTTTCAAGGTGACTATTTGGAAAAGTGGGCCAGCTTAATAAATACAGTATGTTACCTGAAGTTGTGCTAGGGCACTGCCTCCAAATGGGGTGGGCGCCAGTGACCAAAAAAAAAAAAAAGCTAAATTCTACAGTATATTACGTAAATCATACTTCAATAAAGTTACTTGTAAACAAATGTAGTAATAAAGCACATTTTTGATTCATTTAGTTTTTTGTCATCCCTTTATATATCCATTAAGTTAAATTTGAAAGCCAGTGTTTATTATTTAATCAAGTTTATAAAATAAAAGCAATTTTAATAATGAGCAATTAAAAAAACCCAGAAGCAGAAACAATGTCAAGTATTTTCTTTTAATAAGTATTTTGGCCATTACAATATACAGTAGTTTAATTCACAATCTCTTTCAAAAAATAATTAAATAAATAAAAATTCCCCCCACTGTAATAATTCAAATGGTTTGGCCAAAACATCATAGTGTTTCATTCACCATTTCTTTCAGATTAATTTACAAAAAAGCTGAGTAACACAGAGTTTACAGATATATTAAAGAACAGTCTTAAGTTTAGAAACAATAAAAACCGTAGCAGAAAGAGAGGAATAAAGTCGAAAAAGAAAGAAGGCAGACCTCAACTAAAACAGCTGGATTCTTCTGTTTCTGTGGTGACTGGCAAACCGTCTAACAAAATCATCTAAGTCAAGACATTTCGCTCTCCTCACCTCATTGCTTAAGACTCCAAGATTACTGAGTCTGTCATCAGTCATGGTAGTGCGTAAATGTTTTTTTATGAGCTTAAGTGCAGAGAAGCTGCACTCACAACTTGCACTGCTGACTGGTAAGGCCACAGCTATGCAGCACAAATGAAAAAGCTGATAAAACACTTCTTTGAATGGCTCAAGGAAGATGGTAAACTCTAGGAGACTAAACAATTCAATTCCAGTCTGGAATTTCCTTTCCAACACCCTCCTTACTTGATGCAGTTCATGTTTTATGTCATCAGTATCACATTCATAAATCCTAGCAAAGCTAAAAATGGTCTCTTCATCCAGAAAGTTTCTGCTTTTAGGGTTCAGTGCTTGTATACCTTGCCTTATACTGCAGTTTGACTTCCCCACTCAGACAGTCCAGAATGGGGAAGAATATACCCCTTCTGAACAGTTCCATATCTCCTTCCTTACACCTCCACTGTCCGACAGTGGATTCAACAATTGACCCGCTCAATCTAGAACAAATTTTTTGTGGTCTTTTTACCACAGTTTTTACCGCAATATTGCATTGCTTTCCAGTGTCTACAGTGTCTTTCCAGATTTCATCAAAAGATGAATCACTTCCTAGGTCTTGGAGAGTGTCTTGAAATGCTTCAACTAAGTCCACAGCCTTCGCTATATCAAGAGACGTTGACTGAAGCATGTCTGCAAGGAATTTTGCTTCTCCAAGGACTTTTGAAAAGATGACAAGTGTTCCGATAAAGGTAAGATTCAGTTGGGCAAGTCAAGTCCCCTCTATTTATATAGCGCTTTAAACAAAATACATTGCGTCAAAGCAACTGAACAACATTCATTAGGAAAACAGTGTGTCAACAATGCAAAATGACAGGCAGTTCTTCATTGAATTCAGTGATGTCATCTCTGTTCAGTTTAAATAGTGTCTGTGCATTTATTTGTAATCAAGTCAACGATATTGCTGTAGATGAAGTGACCCCAACGAAGCAAGACAGAGGCGACAGCGGCAAGGAACCGAAACTCCATCGGTGACAGAATGGTGAAAAAAACCTTGGGAGAAACCAGGCTCAGTTGGGGGGCCAGTTCTCCTCTGACCAGACGAAACCAGTAGTTCAATTCCAGGCTGCAGCAAAGTCAGATTGTGCAGAAGAATCATCTGTTTCGTGTGGTCTTGTCCTGGTGGTCCTCTGAGACAAGGTCTTTACAGGGGATCTGTATCTGGGGCTCTAGTTGTCCTGGTCTCCGCTGTCCCTCAGGGATGTAGAGGTCCTTTCTAGGTGCTGATCCACCATCTGGTCTGGATACGTACTGGATCCGGGTGATTGCATTGACCCTCTGATCTGGACACAGACTAGATCTGGTATCATCATGTAGCACACGCAATACAGCAGGCAGTCTGCCCTTAATGTTTTTGCAAGCCTGGTACCGACATGCCCACCTGGTGTCACTGAGACTTTGTAGGTCTCTTGGGGCACCTTGATACATTTCCTTTTGCACAGAGAGCCATTTCTGGTGCACATAGGAGCCTGACATGTACACATACAATTTCTGTAGCAAAGTAAAGAAGGTTTCAGACTCAGGCACTGATTTTGTGGAGTCAACGAGAAACAAGGTTAAGACAATGTGCATTGAAGTGCACATAAAAAGCGTGATTTGTTTTAGCTTAAATCCTTGCTGCAACTCCAGAGTGTCAACCTGATATGACTGAGGCCCCATCGTAACCTTGCCCCACTAGATTTGACCTGTACTCAAGTCCATACGTCTCTCCAGGCATTTTTGAGTGAGTCCCTCTGCTTCAAGCTCAAAAGCTTGCATGAAATCAAGGAAGCTTTCATGGCCTGCACCATTATAAGAGTACCTAAGTACTAATGACAGTTGCTATTTCTTTTTTAAATCCCTTGTTTCATCTACAATGATAGAAAAATATTTGTTTTCCTTGACTTCACTGATGATGCTTTCCCGTACCATATCTAACAGACATTCAAGAATTTCATTTTGTATAGTGTTACTTGTGTATTTTGCATTCCCCACAGCTTTTAATTTCTTGTCAATTAGTGGACTATGCTTAGCAATGAAATCCATAATGCCTAAAAAGTTTCCTTTTTTTGTAGATGCATCATTCTCAAGGTGTCCCCTTTGAGAAATGTTTTGCGTTGCAGTAAACAAAAGTACCTCAGCAACTGTTTTAATGTAGGTACAATTTTGTTAGACTACCTCTTGGTGTTTCTTATCGAGGGCATTTAACATTGAAGTGTCTGTCAAGATTCTTTTTTTGTGTTCATTCCATGCTATCATGGCATTAACATGATTTTCAGATTTTTCATGTCCCCTGAAACCTCCATCTTTATCCATTGCCTTCTTCCAGTCAGAATAGCCCAGTGATGATGTGAATGAAGTCTCTTGAATACCAGGGAGAGAAAAAGTGTCACCACGGAAAACAATATGCAGAGTCTCGGCTTACAGAATACTCCAGCTATTGGTGTTGTGTGTACCACATTTTGTTGACAGCTCTTTTCCAGTCGCCCTTCATGGTTCGAGGGAACACCTTCAAGTCTGGCTGTGTTGGTCCTGCTGCCCGAGACTGTGAAATGTCTGCAAATAACGAGAATGGTCTTATTATAGTGATGACTAGCCTACCAGGGGTCCTCAATCAATTTAAACAATGATAATAATTAAAATAATTATCAGTGCAGAAGGTGTAGTTTGTCAGTTAAATCAACCTAGAATACATACAATTGATACTGCAAATTAAGTTTGAATGAAAGTTAGTTACATAACCAAAAATGCAGATGAGCTGAAGTAGGGATGGGCGTTTTCTGCAAATATCACATTCGAATATTTGAGCTCACAAAAAACGAATATTCGAATATATATTGTTTCCATCATTTTGAACAAGCTTACACACAATAAGCTTGAACAGCACACATCGTGTTTTGTAGCTGAAAACCTTTAACAATGCGTGCAAACAAACAAAAGTAGATTAAAAGCAACAAAAAAAAAGTGAACAAAGAAAAAAAAAGTGAACAAAGAAAAAACGTAAAGCAGCCTGCAGCAATTAGGCTATTGTAGAACGTAGCCTACACTTAACTTTGAAACTTTTAAACTGTCAGCAAATCTTTTTTTTGCTTTTTTTCTATTGTTTTACATGTTCTTGTTAAGAAATACGGGCATGTAAACATGATCGGGGGAAAGTCGGCTCCTTAGTCTGTTAACAATAAGGCCGGCCGCGGAGAAAACACGCTCTGACGGCACAGACGTTGGCGGGACTCACAAATAACGGTGTGCTAAGCGAATAAGTTTTGTGAAGCGCTTCGTGTTTTCGTTTCACCACTGAATGGGATCCTCATCTGGTGGAATACATGGCTCCAGCAAGAACTGTTCCCACTCGTCTCGGCTGGACTCTCTGTAGTCATCGCTGAAGAACTGCCTCAGCCTTTTCCGACGAGCGGGCATTGCATCCTCTTCATCGTTGGTGACGGCGATTGCATCCGCACCACTCGCATTAAGGAAAATGTTCTGATAATGTTCAAAAAGTTTTTTTCTTACTTCTTCTCTCATGTTTTCGTCGAGGAACCTGAGATGTTTGTGCCGAGGGTCTAGGGCAGATGCTAGAAGAAGGGTTTTCACTGCATTCTCCAAGTTAGCGGTGTTTATTCGTTGCTTGAGAGATGCCGCAACAATGTTCTTGAATTCGGTCACTTTCTGTGATTCTCCACGGCATATTTGAAGTACTGTAGAAGACCGCAGTTCTTAGGGGCCTTTCACTTATCGCGTCTTTTGTGCGCTCAAGTTAATTATTTCCAATGTAGGCGCGCGGTATGCACGCTCATAATGGAAGCGACGCGGTCGCGATGCGCTCGCGGTGCGACGTGCCCGTTTTTTCCAGGCGCGTCTGCACCGCATCGAGTTAAAAACAATGCCGCAAGCACACCGCAGGTCATGTGACAAGAACTAAACATTCAGCTTCATCCTTTTCTGTTACAACGTTGAAAGCTCAGCCAAGATGAAGGAACAGCTCATCATAGCTTTATATGGATTGCCATTTTTAAATAAATTTAGTAGCAGAGCTACTAAAAGCGATTTTTTGTGCTGCAAATCAATTTATCCTTTTCTGAAATTTCTGCGTGTTCATGGAGAGAGTGCGTCATTGGCAGACGCCCCAGGAGCACTTCTGCCCGAGCGCCTTGGAAAGAAGGAGAAAGCGGACCGCCTAGCGTTTTCCATGCGTTTTTAGGCGCGATATGTGAACAGCCCCTTATTCATTAATTATTTTTTGCTTGCATACATCTTCAAATATGCTGTGGAGAATCACAGAAAGTGACCAAATTAGGTTTTATTATGAACTTTTTTTTTTTTTTTTGCGAAATTCAAATATTATTTTTACTTATCGAATAATTAGAGCAGAACGAATATTCGAATGTTCGACTATCCGTGCACACCCCTAAGCGGAAGGCCACTGTCAAAGAAACCTGGGTTTCCATACCAGCTCAGCAGTGACACAAACTGATCAACTCCATGCCACGCCTTTTGGTGCAGTAATTAAAGCTAAAGGAGCCCCTGCCAAGTAATGAGTACATGTAAAGTAAATGAACATACTTTCCAGAAGGCCAACAATTCACAATGATTTTTGTTTATTTATTTTTTATTTATTTACTACTAATGAAGTATTCCAATTTTTTTGAGGTTTTTGTTAAATGTGAGCCAAAATCATCACAATTAAAAGAACCAAAGACTTAAAGAGATAATTTACCCAAATAGCAAAATTATGTCATTAATAACTTAACCTCATGTTGTTCCAAACCCGTAAGACCTCCGTTTATCTTTGGAACACAGTTAAAGATATTTTAGATTTAGACCGAGAGCTCTCAGTCCCTCCATTGAAGCTGTGTGAACGGTATACTGTCCATGTCCAGAAAACATCATCAAAGTAGTCCATGTGACATCAGAGGGTCATTTAGAATTTTTTGAAGCATTGAAAATAAATTTTTTAGTCCAAAAATAGCAAAAACTATGACTTTATTCATTGTCTTCTCTTCCATGTCTGTTGTGAGAGAGAGTTCATAACAAAGCAGTTTGTGATATCTGGTTCGCAAACGAATCATTCGATGTAACCAGATCTTTTTGAACCAGTTCACCAAATCGAACTGAATCATTTTACACGGTTCGCGTCTCCAATACGCATTAATCTACAAATGACTTAAGCTGTTAACTTTTTTAATGTGGCTGACACTCCCTCTGAGTTTAAACAAACCAATATCCTGGAGTAATTCATGTACTCAAACAGTACACTGACTGAACTGCTGTGAAGAGAGAACTGAAGATGAACACCGAGCCGAGCCATATAACAAACAATAGACTGACTCGTTCTCGAGTCATGAACCGTTTCTGTCAGACGTGTCCTATTCGAGAACCAAGGAGTTGATGATACTGCGCATGTGTGATTCAGCATGAAGCAAACTGACACACAGAGCGTCTGAACCGAAATTATTCTTTTGGTGATTGATTCTGTGCTAGTGTTATGAACCGAAGGCTTGAATCAAGTCAAGTCAAGTCAAGTCACCCTTATTTATATAGCGCTTTAAACAAAATACATTGCGTCAAAGCAACTGAACAACATTCATTAGGAAAACAGTGTGTCAATAATGCAAAATGATAGTTAAAGGCAGTTCATCATTGAATTCAGTGATGTCATCTCTGTTCAGTTAAATAGTGTCTGTGCATTTATTTGCAATCAAGTCAACGATATCGCTGTAGATGAAGTGACCCCAACTAAGCAAGACAGAGGCGACAGCGGCAAGGAACCGAAACTCCATCGGTAACAGAATGGAGAAAAAAAACCTTGGGAGAAACCAGGTTCAGTTGGGGGCCCAGTTCTCCTCTGACCAGACGAAACCAGTAGTTCAATTCCAGGCTGCAGCAAAGTCAGATTGTGCAGAAGAATCATCTGTTTCCTGTGGTCTTGTCCTAGTGGTCCTCTGAGACAAGGTCTTTACAGGGGATCTGTATCTGGGGCTCTAGTTGTCCTGGTCTCCGCTGTCTTTCAGGGCAGAAGAGGTTCTTTTCTAGGTGCTGATCCACCATCTGGTCTGGATACGTACTGGATCCGGGTGACTGCAGTGACCCTCTGATCTGGATACAGACTGGATCTGGTGGCTACGGTTACCTCGGAATGAGAGAAAAACAGTCAAATATTAGCGTAGATGCCATTCTTCTAATGATGTAGCAAGTACATAGGGTGTTATGGGAAGTGTTTCCGGTTCCGGCTTACCTAATTAATGCAGCCTAAAAATCCTTTAACGGATTTGGATATTAAAAGCATATTAGTATGTGATGTGTAAGCCAGGTTAAAGAGATGGGTCTTTAATCTAGATTTAAACTGCAAGAGTGTGTCTGCCTCCCGAACAATGTTAGGTAGGTTATTCCAGAGTTTAGGCGCCAAATAGGAAAAGGATCTGCCGCCCGCAGTTGATTTTGATATTCTAGGTATTATCAAATTGCCTGAGTTTTGAGAACGTAGCGGACGTAGAGGATTATAATGTAAAAGGAGCTCATTCAAATACTGAGGTGCTAAACCATTCAGGGCTTTATAAGTAATAAGCAATATTTTAAAATCTAAAACACCTCTGTTTTTTCAGAATTTAGCATTAAGAAATTACTCGTCATCCAGTTTTTTTATATCGACAATACATTCCATTAGTTTTTCAAATTGGTGTGTTTCACCGGGCCGCAAAGAAATATAGAGCTGAGTATCATCAGCATAACAGTGAAAGCTAACACCATGTTTCCTGATGATATCTCCCAAGGGTAACATATAAAGCGTGAAGAGTAGCGGCCCTAGTACTGAGCCTTGAGGTACTCCATACTGCACTTGTGATCGATATGATACATCTTCATTCACTGCTACGAACTGATCGCGGTCATATAAGTACGATTTAAACCATGCTAATGCACTTCCATTAATGCCAACAAAGTGTTCAAGTCTATGCAAAAAAATGTTGTGGTCAATTGTGTCAAACGCAGCACTAAGATCCAATAAAACTAATAGAGAGATACACCCACGATCAGATGATAAGAGCAGATCATTTGTAATCTGCTCAATTTGTAATGAATCAAGGGCAATCATCGCCAATGACGCCATTACTTTGAGCGTAAAAGAACCGGTGAACCGTTTTCTTCAACCGGTTTATTGAATCGAACTGTCCGAACGAAGTACTGGTGATCCGAAAACTGATGCAGCCGGTTCTTCACTCGTGAACGAGTCAGTCTATTGTTCATTATCTGGCTCGGCTCGGTGTTCATCTTCAGTTCTTCTCTGTTACACAGTCCATGTAACAAGTAGACTCAGAGGCAGAAGGTCAGTATAAACTGGAACGGTTTTATTATCACAGGTGAGCACTGAGAAAACTTGAGTTGTAAATAGGTGAGCAGATCAGTGAATGATATAATTACTTTAAGGTGAATAGGGTGAGTGATGATCTCTCTTGCAGGAGTATAGGATGAATGACTGGAGAACGGGAGGAGCACACACCACAGTGTAGACACTGGAGCTTGCCTTGGAAGGATTAGGGAGGAGATATTCGCTGGAGAAGGAGAGAGGAGGTAAGTAGACAGGTAAGTCAATACAGTAGATGCTAGTAACAAGACCAGAGGTAATTTTCACTGTGTCGTCACGAGATCAGATTGTGAATGAAGCTGAGGTGTGTGCTTATGTATGGTGGCTGAGTGGTGAATGGATTACAATCAGGTGCCGGTGATTAGTACTCGGGAGATGGGGTGCTGGGATTGGCTGGGGAATAAGCCTGACAGATCTGTGACAGTACCCCCTCCTCCACGGTCCGCTCCTGAGTGCTGAATACCCCGACAACATGATGGTCTTCCTCTACCCCATGGAGCCGGACGATCAAGGTGTGCTGTGTGGAACTCCTTCAGAAGTACCGGGTCTAGGATATCATCTCTGGGGACCCAGGAGCGTTCCTCTGGGCCATAGCCTTCCCAGTCGACTAAATACTCCAATCTACCACCACGGTGCCGGGATTCCAGAATTTACTTGACTTTGTATATTGATCCTTCTTCCAGGAGCAATGGGAGAGGAGGATTCCTCTGTCTGGTCAGGCTCTGTGGACATAGGAGGGTGAAAGGGTTTAAGAAATGATACATGAAAAGTGGGGTGAATTTTATATTGTGGTGGGAGTTGTAGTTAATATGTGACTAATATTTCTTTGCGGCAAACATCTCTCTCCTAATTTGACGAGGAGGGAGTAAAAGATCCAGTCTCCCTAATTCCTTCTTTAATAGTACACAATGTTATAAGCATGAGCGTGCAATTGGTTCAGCATTTGCCTGTGGTTATCACAGTTATGTATAAAAGGCATAAAAATACATACATCGCATCACACATTGAATATCACAGGATTATAAGAGTTGATCTTCAGCCAAGATACCTTATGCATCTTAGAGAGCCTCCCTGGGCAGAAGTTAGACTAGCAATTACACCCAGGGTAAGGTTCAGCTTTAGACCTCTTCATCGTCTTCGTTAGACTCAATAGAACTATCATCAAAAGTTTGCTCATTTAAGTTTAGTTTGTTTAGCCATCCTTCATAATATTCCTCCAGACTCCTTTCCATGATTCTTTGTTGTTCGTTTGGGACTTTTATCACTTCCATTTGCTTAACAGCATTGATGATTAATGTTCTTAATAAAGGTAATACACAGCAAAATAATTAATCCTCCTATTAATATGGCAACTCCTAAAAACATTCTCAGTTTAGCAAACCATGCTCCCCATGCTCCAAATTTCACATCAATCCAATCCCAAATTTGTTGGTCTCTTCCGGCATTTGCTATAACTTAATTTCTTAATTTTTTAATTTTAGTCACAACTTCACTGAAAGCTCCCCCAGGGGCAGTGTTATTTGGGATAAATGTACAACATTGATCTCCAAACATAACACAAACTCCTCCCTTGTCTGCCAAGAGTCAATTAAGAGCCTGTCTGTTTTGCCATGTCATTCTACTCATTGCATGCTCTTGGTCTCCTATTAAGGCTAATTCATCATCAGTATAAATAATGAATCTTTGTTGATTATAATAAATGTAATTAATCCACTCTGTATTTTTGTTTGGTGTGATCCAAACCAAGATTGACTCGAAACCTGCTTTTATTTCATCTCTTGCCTTGAATTTATTAGGAATTCCGTTTAGCTGTCCAATTGAGTCTAAATATACATTGGGGTCTGGCTCGTATCCTCTTTTAATTCTATTGTCTTCCTTGTTTGAGCTCTGTTCTGTTCCCCATTGTGCCATGTTAACTGCTTGAAGTAATCGTACTCTTACACATATACCTTTCCATCCAACTGGTAAAGAAGGCAATAATATTTCACTTCCACAGATACAAAATAAATCTGCTATTATTAATAACTGGTCTTCATAAATTTCTATTGAAGGAAATGCTATAGTTTGATTTTAACATTTTTCATGTGCTATATTACTTCCTTTAGTTGTTCCGAGTGCTAAAAGTTCTGGAGCTCTAGAAGGAACTACTGATTTCCAAGAATTTTTCTTATCTATATACCAAATAATAGCACATTTTCCTTTTGAATTTACCCACATCTTGTGTTCCTTTTGGTTTATGGAAACACTCATATTCTTGTTTATAATCTATGTTATACCATTTTTGAATCTCTGCTTTTTGTTTTTCAATTTTTATATTTTGACAGTTGATCTGAAAACTGACACCAAGATCCCCAGAGTGGTCTAAAGAAATAATCTGTTTAATTTAGGATTTCCTAAAAATCCCAGGCATTCAGTAATACAATATGGTCTGGTAAAATCTGTTAAATGACAGAAGTTTCTCCCAAATTTGGCACATTTTCGGTAGTCATATGGATTTGGTATGGCTATTACTTTGTTTAACGGAGATTTGGAGCACAGCAGGCAATTTTCTTTTCCTGTTTCTTTAGCTGTAAAGACTGCCCATTTATAGCATTCATTATTTTGCACTTTATCCAATAATGCATCAATTTGACTAATGTCTTCATCAACTTGAACATCATAATCAGTGTTTCTACGATTTTTGATTATCATTGGTTCTGTTGAATTGATAACATTGTCAGTTTTGTTCAATGGTTGAAAAGTCAATTGAAGGGAAGTCAGGTTGCTTTCTATTGGTTGAGTTTGGGTTTGCATTATTAGATGCATTAGGCATAGGATGGTCTTCAGATATGTTGTCAGACTATTCTCTGTCCTCTCCAGTTTGTCTGACAGGAGGAAAGAAGCTCCTTGTGGATCTTTTGGTGAGCTCTCGTCAGTCTGGTTGTCTGTTTTCCTTTCTTTCTGCCTTTCCCATGGGAACTCTTGTACAGTGATTTAGATGATACCAGATTTTGCTTCCCTCCACTTGGACTGCTGTTGGAGTAGCTCTCACCACTGTGTAGGGTCCTTCTCTCCTGGGCTCATTCCAATTTTTCCGGAATACCCTCAGATAAACTTGGTCACCTGGAACAACTGGACAGGCAGTCTCCGATTCCTCTCTGGGCTCTTTTCTTTTTTTCCTGTAAGTAGATAGCTTTATGTATGGCAGTTAATTTCTTCATATAAGAGCAAAGTTCCATGTGTAATTGCTCTAGAGGCGGTCCTTTATAGGGACCTCTACAATATGGCACAGGCATGGGTCAACCCATAAGCATTTAATGTGGTGTTAAGTGCGTGTTCCTTTTAGTTTGAATGCGATAGCGCATTAGTGCAAGAGGTAATTCATCAATCCAATTAAGTTAAGTACTTTCACATATTTTGTTTATTTTGGCCTTGATAACTCCATTAACCCTCTCCACCGACCCTTGTGATTGAGGTCTATAAATGCATCTTAATCTCTGTTTTATTCTTAATTGTTGCAATACTTGTTTCACAGTTTTTTGTATGAATGCCGACCCATTATCTGAACTTATTTCTGATGGAATTCCAAATCTAGGAATTACCTCTCTTGTTAGAAATTTTATTACCGTTCCTGCTCCTAGATCTGCGGATAGTACTGGCTCCACCCATCTGCCAAATCTGTCTATGATAACAAGCATGTATCTTTTGCCTTGTACATGCTTTATCGTATCCACATAATCAACTACAAGATGTTTGAAGGGTCCTTCAGGTATTGGAATAAGGCCTAATGGTGCCGGTGATTAGTACTCGGGAGATGGGGTGCTGGGATTGGCTGGGGAATAAGCCTGACAGATCTGTGACAGTACCCCCTCCTCCACGATCCGCTCCTGAGTGCTGAATACCCCGACAACATGATGGTCTTCCTCTACCCCATGGAGCTGGACGATCAAGGTGTGCTGTGTGGAACTCCTTCAGAAGTACCGGGTCTAGGATATCATCTCTGGGGACCCAGGAGCGTTCCTCTGGGCCATAGCCTTCCCAGTCGACTAAATACTCCAATCTACCACCACGGTGCCGGGATTCCAGAATTTACTTGACCTTGTATATTGATCCTTCTTCCAGGAGCAATGGGAGAGGAGGATTCCTCTGTCTGGTCAGGCTCTGTGGACATAGGAGGGTGAAAGGGTTTAAGAAATGATACGTGAAAAGTGGGGTGAATTTTATATTGTGGTGGGAGTTGTAGTTAATATGTGACTAATATTTCTTTGCGGCAAACATCTCTCTCCTAATTTGACGAGGAGGGAGTAAAAGATCCAGTCTCCCTAATTCCTTCTTTAATAGTACACAATGTTATAAGCATGAGCGTGCAATTGGTTCAGCATTTGCCTGTGGTTATCACAGTTATGTATAAAAGGCATAAAAATACATACATCGCATCACACATTGAATATCACAGGATTATAAGAGTTGATCTTCAGCCAAGATACCTTATGCATCTTAGAGAGCCTCCCTGGGCAGAAGTTAGACTAGCAATTACACCCAGGGTAAGGTTCAGCTTTAGACCTCTTCATCGTCTTCATTAGAGTCAATAGAACTATCATCAAAAGTTTGCTCATTTAAGTTTAGTTTGTTTAGCCATCCTTCATAATATTCCTCCAGACTCCTTTCCATGATTCTTTGTTGTTCGTTTGGGACTTTTATCACTTCCATTTGCTTAACAGCATTGATGATTAATGTTCTTAATAAAGGTAATACACAGCAAAATAATTAATCCTCCTATTAATATGGCAACTCCTAAAAACATTCTCAGTTTAGCAAACCATGCTCCCCATGCTCCAAATTTCACATCAATCCAATCCCAAATTTGTTGGTCTCTTCCGGCATTTGCTATAACTTAATTTCTTAATTTTTTATTTTTAGTCATAACTTCACTGAAAGCTCCCCCAGGGGCAGTGTTATTTGGGATAAATGTACAACATTGATCTCCAAACATAACACAAACTCCTCCCTTGTCTGCCAAGAGTCAATTAAGAGCCTGTCTGTTTTGCCATGTCATTCTACTCATTGCATGCTCTTGGTCTCCTATTAAGGCTAATTCATCATCAGTATAAATAATGAATCTTTGTTGATTATAATAAATGTAATTAATCCACTCTGTATTTTTGTTTGGTGTGATCCAAACCAAGATTGACTCGAAACCTGCTTTTATTTCATCTCTTGCCTTGAATTTATTAGGAATTCCGTTTAGCTGTCCAATTGAGTCTAAATATACATTGGGGTCTGGCTCGTATCCTCTTTTAATTCTATTGTCTTCCTTGTTTGAGCTCTGTTCTGTTCCCCATTGTGCCATGTTAACTGCTTGAAGTAATCGTACTCTTACACATATACCTTTCCATCCAACTGGTAAAGAAGGCAATAATATTTCACTTCCACAGATACAAAATAAATCTGCTATTATTAATAACTGGTCTTCATAAATTTCTATTGAAGGAAATGCTATAGTTTGATTTTAACATTTTTCATGTGCTATATTACTTCCTTTAGTTGTTCCGAGTGCTAAAAGTTCTGGAGCTCTAGAAGGAACTACTGATTTCCAAGAATTTTTCTTATCTATATACCAAATAATAGCACATTTTACTTTGAATTTACCCACATCTTGTGTTCCTTTTGGTTTATGGAAACACTCATATTCTTGTTTATAATCTATGTTATACCATTTTTGAATCTCTGCTTTTTGTTTTTCAATTTTTATATTTTGACAGTTGATCTGAAAACTGACACCAAGATCCCCAGAGTGGTCTAAAGAAATAATCTGTTTAATTTAGGATTTCCTAAAAATCCCAGGCATTCAGTAATACAATATGGTCTGGTACAATCTGTTAAATGACAGAAGTTTCTCCCAAATTTGGCACATTTTCGGTAGTCATATGGATTTGGTATGGCTATTACTTTGTTTAACGGAGATTTGGAGCACAGCAGGCAATTTTCTTTTCCTGTTTCTTTAGCTGTAAAGACTGCTCATTTATAGCATTCATTATTTTGCACTTTATCCAATAATGCATCAATTTGACTAATGTCTTCATCAACTTGAACATCATAATCAGTGTTTCTACGATTTTTGATTATCATTGGTTCTGTTGAATTGATAACATTGTCAGTTTTGTTCAATGGTTGAAAAGTCAATTGAAGGGAAGTCAGGTTGCTTTCTATTGGTTGAGTTTGGGTTTGCATTATTAGATGCATTAGGCATAGGATGGTCTTCAGATATGTTGTCAGACTATTCTCTGTCCTCTCCAGTTTGTCTGACAGGAGGAAAGAAGCTCCTTGTGGATCTTTTGGTGAGCTCTCGTCAGTATGGTTGTCTGTTTTCCTTTCTTTCTGCCTTTCCCATGGGAACTCTTGTACAGTGATTTAGATGATACCAGATTTTGCTTCCCTCCACTTGGACTGCTGTTGGAGTAGCTCTCACCACTGTGTAGGGTCCTTCTCTCCTGGGCTCATTCCAATTTTTCCGGAATACCCTCAGATAAACTTGGTCACCTGGAACAACTGGACAGGCAGTCTCCGATTCCTCTCTGGGCTCTTTTCTTTTTTTCCTGTAAGTAGATAGCTTTATGTATGGCAGTTAATTTCTTCATATAAGAGCGAAGTTCCATGTGTAATTGCTCTAGAGGCGGTCCTTTATAGGGACCTCTACAATATGGCAAAGGCATGGGTCAACCCATAAGCATTTAATGTGGTGTTAAGTGCGTGTTCCTTTTAGTTTGAATGCGATAGCGCATTAGTGCAAGAGGTAATTCATCAATCCAATTAAGTTTAGTACTTTCACATATTTTGTTTATTTTGGCCTTGATAACTCCATTAACCCTCTCCACCGACCCTTGTGATTGAGGTCTATAAATGCATCTTAATCTCTGTTTTATTCTTAATTGTTGCAATACTTGTTTCACAGTTTTTTGTATGAATGCCGACCCATTATCTGAACTTATTTCTGATGGAATTCCAAATCTAGGAATTACCTCTCTTGTTAGAAATTTTATTACCGTTCCTGCTCCTAGATCTGCGGATAGTACTGGCTCCACCCATCTGCCAAATCTGTCTATGATAACAAGCATGTATCTTTTGCCTTGTACATGCTTTATCGTATCCACATAATCAACTACAAGATGTTTGAAGGGTCCTTCAGGTATTGGAATAAGGCCTATTGGTGTCACTATGCCTTTCCTTATATTTTATTTGGCACACACTTCACATGTGGAAAAAAAAAACCTTCCACCATTGCATATAAATAAGGAGATTAATATCCTTGCTGCTTTTCTTACTACTTCTCCCCTTGCGCAATGGTCAAAACCATGCACATCTGTAATAAGAATATTCAAAAGTGAAGCAGGTGCAACAATGTGTCCTTCATGTGTATGCCAGATCTCCTGTGAGTCTTTTTTAGCTCCCCTTTGATGTCACATTGATTGTTCATAGGGGCCTGCTTGTTGTTGAATTTGAATAATGTCATCCAATTGAGGATGAGATTCGATAAGTACTACAGGTGCTAATACTGCTACAGTACCTGACACCCTGAAGCTTTCTTAGCTTCTAAATCTGCTGCATTGTTTCCTTTATTGACATAATCATTTCCCTTTTTGTGTGTTTGACATTTGATTATTGCCTTTTTGGTAATATCATAGCAGAAATCAATTGCCCTATTTGTTCACTATGTTGGATGGGAGTCCCATCACTTTTTTTGAAACCTCTCTGCTTCCACACTGCTCCGAATAGATGACATACACCATGAGCATATGCTGAATCTGTAAAAATGTTAGCAGTTTGTCCTTTTGCTAACTGACATGCAGTTGTAAGAGCTTTTAATTCTGCTAATTGAGCAGAGTAATGCTGTACACATTGTTGTGATATCACAGATTCATATTCTTTTTTTGTTTTTCTTCACTACTGAATATCCTGTATGATTTCCTTCTTTGAGCTGGAGCTATAGCTCGTGTGCCAAATGCAATTAATCTTCCCAAGTATTCCACTTGAGGCTGTCAATATTGCAATTTGCTTTTAGACACCTTGTGTCCTCCTTGTGCTAATTTTGTCAATACCTTAATTGAATCTTTGTGACATTGTTCTAGCGAGGTAGAACAGATAATTAAATCATCCATGTATTGCAATAGTGTTCCATCTATTATGAGGTCTTCTAAATCAGCCTTAAGAATTTTGTTGAATAAATGTGGTGAATGTTTATATCCCTGAGGAATTCTGGTGTAAGTGTACTTTATTTGCATATGTAAATGCAAACAGATACCTACTCTCATCTGCAAGCGTTACACTGAAGTAGGCACTTGATTACAGGCATAATTGGAGTGTTACAGTAACTAGTAGTTTCTATCAATACTCCTGCCTTCGCTAAACCTTCAATAGTGTCCTTTAGTCCTGCTTCAGCATCTGACCGTAAAGGATATTGTGCTTTTCTAGGCAGACATTAATTTGGCTTAAGTTGAACTCTTACTAGATTTGCTGATTTTATTAATCTAGTATCTGTGTCATGTTGAGACCATACTTCAGTTGCTACCTGACACTCAATTTCCTTAAATAACTCAGTCTCAGTTGTGTTTATTAAATCAGATGTTGCTATCATGTGTGTCACTTTCTTTTGACCGATAACTACTTCCTGATGAGTTCCGAGCAAACTGGTTGCACACGAAATTTTGATGTAATTTTTGTCAGCTGAATGGAAAATTAAAGGATGTTTTGTTGATTCGGATTTGCTTTGTTCTGCCTTTTTCATCATTGGTCCTAAATATTTTGCTTCCCAATTTTTTCCTACATATACTGCAAAATGAACAGAATTATTTACATTGAACCATTTTTTTTTTTTTACAAATTTACCCTCTGGTATATTTAAAGCTGCTCCCTTCTTAACTATGATGATGTACTGGGAGATCTCAATCCGCTGTCCTTTTGTTTCTTTTTGCCATTTATGTTCTATTTTTTCATCCCTTTCTTGATCATACATCATTGTGCAATGAAATTCAGATTTTGATAGCTGTGCTTCAGGTATCTGTGCTTCAATAAACTTTCCCCATTTATTGACTGTCTCACATCTTTTTCTATCTGTTCTATCCAATAGATATTTGCTTTTGGCTCTGCAACCACCATTTGTGTTTCTGTTCCTATTGCATCAATATATATTCCTTCTGTAGAACACCAAATTTGTAGCCCTAATTTACATAATGCATCTCTTCCTAACAAATTGATAGGAGTTTGATTTGATACCAGAATGGGCTTTGTTATACTTTGATATTTTGTTTGTAGACACACTGGAGCTGTTATTGGAATCAATTGCATTTTTCCAGAGAATCCTATTTTCTATGCAAATTTTCCAGACAAGGGGAGCTGTGAGGCATATTTCAAATTTAATCAAGTAAAAAAAAGCACCAGTGTCTAGCATCACAGGAGTGTTTTTTCCCTCTTAATCTGCATAATAGGTTCTTGATCAGCTTTTGTTGTTAAAATTGGAAGCTGACTCTCCCCTTTAGGATTCTCTGGGCACTCCTAATAGCCTGGATTGGGACCTCCCCAAGGGTTTACTGGGCCCTGTACTGGACCTTGGTTAGGCTGTTGCCAGATCACCTCCCTTCCACCATGAGGCTGCTGTTGCCATGGATAAATTGGACAGTTATTTTTATTGTGCCCGGGCTGTCCACAGGCCCAGCACACACCTGGAGGCTTGCCTCTGCCTCTCTGGCTTCGCTGTATGTTTTTTTTTTTCTCCATCCCATTCATCCCTGCTGTTGAGTATAAACATCTATTATGGGCACAGTGTTCGAGTGTTTGTTTGGAGGGACTGCTGTAAGTGGGCTTGGCTGAAGAGTTGGTTGTGGAACAATTACTGGAGACATCATTGTCTTTTGTTCTGCTGCTGCATTTGTTACTGAAGCTTGAATATTTTTCTTATTTTTCTATGTGAGTTCTTCAAGCTGTAATTGAGTTAGTTTATGCTGTAACTCTTTCTCTTGGCTTTTGAGTTTTTGTTCATTTTTTCTGTGTTGTTCCACTGCATGAGACACATGGTCACAAAACTCTTTGTGTGTTTTAGAAGTTAAACCGACCACATCCTCCAGCCTGCTTTTTACAGCTGGCGGCATAGCATCAATCACAGCTTGTCTAAACAATGTTGCCATTAATGGGTCTCCTTCTGGATCCCCCTCAGTTTCTTGTTTCCACCTTTTCAGCTGTTTCTGAACATATGTGGATGGATTTTCTGTGTCTCCCACCTCTTCTCCCTTCAATGATTTAGGATTTAGTCTGATCGGATACTCTGCACGCAGTGCCTGCCATACTGCTGGGCGGAATGCATCAAAAACAATCCCATCCATATTGTGAGAGTTCACTGCTTTGTTTAGAGTAGTTGTATGAAGAATTTCATTCATCTTTGTCCCTCCTATAATTTAAGCCATCAAAGCTTTAATGTGTCCCACTGTCAATAGCTTGCCCATAGTTTCTTCCTCAAACACCCTGATCCATTTTCCAGCACCCTCATGAATATCTGGAAGGCGAGCGGCAAGCCCCTCGAGGTCCTGCGAAGGCCACGGGACATACTGTTTCTGTTCACCCTTGATTAAAATTGGGAGCTGCACGGCCAGTGGTCTGAGTGTCCCTTTTTCTCTGCCCTGTTCTCTTTTTCCGTTATCAACTAACTCATCAGCTTGATTCTCATCCTCACTACTGTAGAACAACTTACTCTTTCCTCTCTCCAACTTATTTACCTCTTGGATATTTTTTCCTGATTCTTTAATTTTCTCTTTTATTTCTTCTTCCATAGCTTGTATTTGTGCTTCACTATCTCTGTCTTTCCTCCTCTTTTTTTCTAATCCTTCCTCAAACCAGGTTTTATCTTCCTGGTTTGCTTTCTTTTTTTCTAATGCTGTACGTGTTTGCCTGTAACAATCAATATGCAAATTTTCTGCAATTTCCTTTCTGGGTTGCCTCTGTGTTTTTACAGCTGGTTCCTCACTACCATCTATCTCTATCTGCCCTTCCATCTCCAGTTCTCCTCCTACTTCCAAAGTCAAAGTCACCTTTATTTATATAGCGCTAAACAAAATACATTGCGTCAAAGCAACTGAACAACATTCATTAGGAAAACAGTGTCAATAATGCAAAATGACAGTTAAAGGCAGTTAATCATTGAATTCAGTTATGTCATCTCTGTTCAGTTAAATAGTGTCTGTGCATTTATTTGCAATCAAGTCAACGATATCGCTGTAGTGACCCCAACTAAGCAAGCCAGAGGCGACAGCGGCAAGGAACCGAATGTCCATCGGTGACAGAATGGAGAAAAAAACCTTGGGAGAAACCAGGCTCAGTTGGGGGGCCAGTTCTCCTCTGACCGGACGAAACCAGTAGTTCAATTCCAGGCTGCAGCAAAGTCAGATTGTGCAGAAGAATCATCTGTTTCGTGTGGTCTTGTCCTGGTGCTCCTCTGAGACAAGGTCTTTACAGGGGATCTGTATCTGGGGCTCTAGTTGTCCTGGCCTCTGCTGTCCCTCAGGGATGCAGAGGTCCTTTCTAGGTGCTGATCCACCATCTGGTCTGGATACGTACTGGATCTAGTGGCCACGGTGACCTCGGAACAAGAGAGAAACAGACAAATATTAGCGTAGATGCCATTCTTCTAATAATGTAGCAAGTACATAGGGTGTTATGGGAAGTGTTTCCGGTTCCGGTTTACCTAATTAATGCAGCCTAAAAATCCTTTAACGGACTTGGATATTAAAAGCATATTAGTATGTTATGTGTATGCCAGGTTAAAGAGATGGGTCTTTAATCTAGATTTAAACTGCAAGAGTGTGTCTGCCTCCCGATCAATGTTAGGTAGGTTATTCCAGAGTGTAGGTGCCAAATAGGAAAAGGATCTGCCACCCGCAGTTGATTTTGATATTCTAGGTATTATCAAATTGCCTGAGTTTTGAGAACGTAGCGGACGTAGAGGATTATAATGTAAAAGGAGCTCATTCAAATACTGAGGTGCTAAACCATTCAGGGCTTTATAAGTAATAAGCAATATTTTAAAATCTATACGATGTTTGATAGGGAGCCAGTGCAGTGTTGACAGGACCGGGCTAATAGGGTCATACTTCCTGGTTCTAGTAAGAACTCTTGCTGCTGCATTTTGGACTAGCTGTAGTTTGTTTACTAAGCATGCAGAACAACCACCCAATAAAGCATTACAATAATCTAACCTTGAGGTCATAAATGCATGGATTAACATTTCTGCATTTGACATTGAGAGCATAGGCTGTAATTTAGATATATTTTTGAGATGGAAAAATGCAGTTTTACAAATGCTAGAAACGTGGCTTTCTAAGGAAAGATTGCGATCAAATAGCACACCTAGGTTCCTAACTGATGACGAAGAATTGACAGAGCAACCATCAAGTCTAAGACAGTGTTCTAGGTTATTACAAGCGGAGTTTTTAGGTCCTATAATTAACACTTCTGTTTTTTCAGAATTTAGCAGTAAGAAATTACTCGTCATCCAGTTTTTTATATCGACTATGCATTCCATTAGTTTTTCAAATTGGTGTGTCTCACCGGGCCGCGAAGAAATATAGAGCTGAGTATCATCAGCATAACAGTGAAAGCTAACACCATGTTTGTGTAACCCAGGTTAAAATCTGTCAAAATATATATTAAATGTTTGTATATTGGTTTTGCTGTCCCCGTCCCTTTAAATTGCCTTTGTGGAGTAGAGCCCTGCGACTTCACGTAATCCCAGACTGTGCTTAGCCAATCATGCAATTGAGCATAGGTGTTTAATCAGACTGTGGCGTCTACCTCCCTCAGAGGTGTGGGGCAGCTGATCGACAGTTGTGGACAGGTTTGTGTCATACAAACTATTCACTCTTGTGCTCAAATCATCTTTTTAAGTTAACCATATCATTGTAACTTTTAGAACAACTTAACTGGCTGCAGGGAATTCGTCACCGCCATCAGGTTATGTTACATAGAGGAACTGGTGAGTAATCTGAACGAATGAATGAACCACTTGCTAGAGGCTAACATATTAAGTTAGCAGAGCTGAACATTAGCATTAGTGTTAGCTTTAACATTGGCTGCTCTAGTTGATTCCTTTTATGCTGTTGTGAAGTCTGCCACTGTTTTTGCTTTATAAATATATTTGTTTGCACTAAGTGTGTTTACATGTATTATCAAAATTAGATTACAGTACTGTTGGATTAATTATTTGAACTTTGTGCAGGCAATATAACTTTAATATTGCACTTTTGACTATGTTGTCAGGCACTTAATGTTTATTATTTGTAGCTTGTACATTTAATGATTTTGTAATGATTTAGAATTGTGTACACATGGAAATGATATTTGAGTGTGGAATTAGCTAAAGTTTAATGCAAACTTAGTTCCAAATTAGCCTCGTTATTTACTGGTCCTGTTGTTGCACCACAGGCCAGGTTCTCTCTCTCTCTGTCTAGAGATGAATGATGGCGAGCTGAATTACTATGGCTAGGAGCCTAACATCTGAGCAGCATCTACTGAACAGCCATCCTAGTGGTCTGGTAGGAAGGTTGTCTGCAGCCTGTCCCCAACACACATCTCCATAGACTAGCACTTCAGTCCCACATGCACATCCTTTCCCTGGACAATAATCAATGGACTTATTAATATAAATTCTCATAAAACTCTTGTGGGTTGTCGTGTTAGTCTTCAAGAAATCAAACATCGCTGGGACAGTTTTTTCCGCTTTTTCTTTTTTGTTATTGTGTGTGGTATTTGCTGTAATATCTGTTGTCATATCTTACTTGAACAATAACTTCAAAGTGCACTTGATTATAATCTGTTTAACTGCAGTCTGTAAATATTTTGTTTTTCCTATGTTTTTTCCTTCATTATTTCTGGTTGTAAATATTGTTTAATCACTTTTCAATACATGGTACCTGCACCAAATTTAAAATCATGTTTCTGTATTACTGACCACCAGCTCCTGTAGCCGAATTTAGACTTCTGTGATTTAACTAGCCTATATTGTTTATTTCCATAGCTACCTATTCAACTTATTATAGCTAATATTAATTACATAATATTGGCTAGCAGGTCCCAAAGACGCGTTACATCTTGGCGAGCCAGCCAGGAGCTGGTTTGTACAGTAACTAACATTTTTATAACAACAGAAACAGTTCATTCAGACTCACCAGTCCGTTTTTTTTTGCGATGGAAGTTTTCGAAGGACTTGGGATAAAAATTCCTAATGCTGTCTTAGTGGATGGGCCAGTTGAAGAGAGTTCTTCTGAAGTTATAGATTTTCATGATCAATATGGCGACATTAATCGCGATAACATTATTAATGATAGCCAATCCGAATTTAATCATATGCTCGTTGTTGAATTCGCATCGGGGTTGTCATTAGCAAAACTGTCTTCACGACTGCCGTATACATTTATTTCTGATAAAAATAATGAATTCCATATTAAGAATTTATCCCAAATTTACACTTCAAAGTTGGGTGGTTCAAAGACTGATACTTATTTATCTGACCTGAAAGAAATTGCTAAAATGTCTGGAAAAGATTATTCGATGGTCCTTGGTGAAATGATGTCTCAGATACAACAAGCTATAGCACAGCTTCATCCCATTGGTGTAAATGTCCCTAAAATGGAACAAAAGATAGCTGACCAACCAAAAGACCTTCAGAGCCATCTGTGCCTCCTCCTGTACCAAGTCGAACTTTTGGTCCAGTGTATGCTCCCTTACAAACATCTCTTACTCCACCTGCTTCTGCCTCTCACAGTGCTGGTATGAACAGCACTGGGGGACGATCAATTGCACCTGGTGACCTTAACCCTCCTGAGGTGAAGCGCTATGTCATGGAGCATGTGGTCCGGAGCAGTGATACATCTATGTATGCTACCCATCGGCTGAGACCGTGCCCAGGTCAACCCATGAAATGGACTACGACACCTGGCGGTCTGGTGTCGAATTAGTACTGCGCGATCCAGCCATCTCTGATCTCCAACGCACCAAACTAATTCGTGATAGCCTGCTGCCTCCTGCCTGTGACATGGTGAAACATCTAAGTCATGATGCGCTGCCTGATGTGTATCTGCAGCAGCTGGAGTCGGCATATGGCACTGTCCAGGATGGTGAGGAACTTTACGCCAAGTTCATGGACACTTATCAAAATCATGGAGAGAAGCCGTCTGAGTATCTGCAGAGACTCCAGGTGGCACTGCAATGTGCTGTGAGGAGAGGAGGAGTATCTGAGAGAGATATGGATAAATGCTTATTGGCTCAATTCTGCAGAGGGTGTTGGGACAATGGACTGATTTCAGAACTTCAGCTTAAACAAAGGAAATCAAGTCCACCATCCTTTGCTGAACTTTTATTACTCCTGCGAACAGAGGAGGACAGAGAAGCAACAAAGGAGCAAAGAATGAAACAGCACCTTGGAGGAACCAAACAAAAGGTAACCACTCATGCTCAATTTGTAAATAGGCCGGATGAAGAACTAAATTTGTGCACTGCGATAACAAATTTCACCAAGGAGCTTTCACAACAGATGACAGTCATTCAACAACAGCTTGCCGCTCTTAAAGCCAGTCAGGCCAACAGATATCAGCCAGTAGCTACGTATTCTGCCTCAAAGCAGTCTGAAACCAGGAAGACGGGGAGAATTGCCAAATTAGCTTCTTCCAATCCAAAACCGGGGTTTTGCTTTCGCTGTGGGGAGGATGGCCACATTAAGCCTCAGTGTGATTCTGATCCGAACCCAATACTGGTTAGTGCCAAGAAAAAGCAGTTTCAAGACAGGCAGCAGAAGTGGCAGAGACAAAATTCATCTGAAAAGAATCATTTAAACTAGCTCTAGTTCCTGGTGTGGGACACCCAGGGGCTGAGCAGGACCAAACTTGTCCCGCCAAGAGTAAGCTTCCTGTCAACTGTTCTGAATTGCAGTCTACATCAAGGAGAGTACCGAAAGTGGTATAGTGGTCTGTGGGAAGTCGTGGCCTAATGGTTAGAGAGTCGGACTCCCAATCGAAAGGTTGTGAGTTCGAGTCCCGGGCCGGCAGGAATTGTGGGTGGGGGGAGTGCATGTACAGTTCTCTCTCCACCTTCAATACCATGACTTAGGTGCCCTTGAGCAAGGCATTGAACCCCCAACTGCTCCCCGGGCGCCGCAGCATAAATGGCTGCCCACTGCTCTGGGTGTGTGCTCACAGTGTGTGTGTGTGTGTTCACTGCTCTGTGTGTGTGCACTTCGGATGGGTTAAATGCAGAGCACAAATACTGGGTCCCAAGTTACGACCATTCCGGTTTCCTTCTATAATGAATATCTCTCCCATCAACCAGTTCAAGCCCTGCACGCACTACTCCATATCGAAGGAGCAGCAGGCCAAAATGTTCCATATCTTGGCTACATTGAAACTACAGTGACTTTTCCTAAAGACTTTGTGGGAAGCATTATCACTGTTCCCACTCTTGCACTCATTGTTCCTGATGTCAGACCAGGATTTCCCACCTCAATCCTAATTGGCATGAACACTCTTGAAATGCTCTACGACCAGTTTTGGCAAAGCGAAAATTCTTCCTTCCAACCATATGCATCCAGTTACCGAGCTGTATTAGAAACTCTCCAAGTGACCTATCAACAAAGCTGCAGCGGCCATCTTGGATTTGTAACTCTGCTCAGTAAATCCTTTGTGCTCATTCCTGTTGGCCACACCGTATTGCTGAAAGGCTCTGCTAAAGTCTCTGCCCCAGCAAGTCAGTATGCTGTCGTCCAACATCCAGATTCAGGCCTGCCGGGTGGTTTGTGCGTTAGCAGCTGTCTTGTTGCCATGCCACTGCGTTTCCCTTACCAAGTACCTGTCATGGTGAGAAACGAATTGGAGCAAGACATCTACATACAACCTTCGACCATCATAGCAGAGCTGGGAGCGTATGAGTGTATCGTTTCAGAGCAGCATTTGACTAGTTCCTCAGCGCCTGGGACCAACAGCTCTCCATTAGTTTTTAACTTTGGGGAATCGTCATTACCTCTGGAATGGAAGGAAAGGATCACCACCAAGTTGAATGCAATGTCCGTCTTTTCCCAGCATGACATGGACGTTGGCTGCTCTAGTCATGTGAAACACCATATTAATCTCCATGACAACACTCCATTCAAGCACCGAGCAAGACCAATTCATCCTCAGGATATAGAAGCTGTTCGTAAACATCTGAGAGAGCTTCTAGATGCCGGTGTTATTAGAGAATACGAGTCACCATTCTCGTCACCTAAAGTTGTTGTCAAGAAGAAAAATGGAGATTTTCGACTATGTATTGACTATCGCAAGCTCAATTTGCAGACTGTAAAGGACGCATATGCATTGCCTAACTTGGAGGAATCATTTTCTGCACTCACTGGATCCAAGTGGTTTTCGGTACTAGACCTCAAGTCGGGTTATTACCAAATAGAAGTGGATGAAGCAGATAAACCAAAGACAGCCTTTGTTACGCCTCTCGGATTCTGGGAATTTAACAGAATGCCGCAGGGAGTAACCAACGCACCTTCAACCTTCCAAAGGTTAATGGAAAAGTGTATGGGTGATCTCCATTTGGAAGAGGTTCTTGTGTTTTTGGATGATTTGATCATCTTTTCCAACATGCTTGAGGAGCACGAGAGCCGTCTGCTTAGAGTGCTGAACCGTCTACAAGAGTACGGATTGAAACTATCGCCTGAAAAGTGTAAATTCTTTCAGACATCAGTCAAATATCTAGGACACATTGTTTCTGAAAATGGTGTTGAGACCGACCCAGAGAAGGTTTCTGCACTAAAATCCTGGCCAGTTCCCACTAATCTTAAGACCTTAAAATCCTTCCTGGGATTCGCAGGCTATTACCGCCGTTTCATTAAGGGGTATTCAGCCATTGCAAAGCCTCTCAACGACCTGACCCGTGGATATTCTTCCACAAGAAAGAACTTAAAACCCCTTGACTTAAAAGTCCACCAGTTTGATCCAAAGCAACCCTTTGATTCTCGGTGGAGCCCTCCCTGTCAACTTGCTTTTACTACCTTGATTGAGAAACTTACCAGTGCACCAGTCCTGGGGTTCGCTGATCCAAACCGACCTTACATTCCCCATACAGATGCGAGCACCATTGGACTGGATGCAGCACTCTATCAAGAGCAAGACTCCAATCTTCGAGCTATTGCTTTTGCAAGCCGAGGACTTTCATTAAGCGAAAGTCGTTATCCAGCTCATAAACTTGAGTTTTTAGCATTAAAGTGGAGCGTGACAGAAAAATTTCAGGACTATTTGTATGGTGCCAATTTTACTGTGGTTACCGACAGTAACCCTATTACCTACATCCTGACATCAGCCAAGCTGGATGCAACAAGTCATCGGTGGTTGGCTGCCCTCTCCACATTTTCCTTCAAGTTGCAATATAGAGCTGGACGACAGAATCTGGATGCGGATGCCCTTTCCCGTCGCCCACAGGAAGACTCACCCTGTGGCGAATCCGATCAAGAACTCCTCAATCAGTTCACCAGACAACATCTTTCAGATCCTGGCACCCCCTCAATTCCATCTGAGGTTGTCAATGCCATTTGCCAGAGTTGCCTCATTCGAACGGAAGCAGCAAGCACTTTGATCGAGTCCCTGTCCATCATGGCAGACGTTCTTCCTGAGAGCTATACAGAAGATCCTGGGCTGTCTGTAGTTACTACTTTGTCCCATCTTGAGCTCCGGGACAAACAGAGGTCTGACCCAAATCTCCGGGAAGTCATATACCAGATTGAGACAGGTGAGAAAGTTCCTCCTACTGCCAGGGAGGGGCTGCCTGAGATCTCTTTGTTGCTGAGAGAAATCAACAAGCTCAAACTGGTCAAAGGTATTCTCTACAGAAAACGACAAGACAATGAACAGACTTCATATCAACTTGTCCTGCCTGAAGAACTTCGTTCCACTGTTTTGCAGAGTCTTCATGATGATATGGGTCACATGGGGATAGAGCGCACATTAGACCTTGCTCGCACCCGGTTCTATTGGCCCAAAATGTCTGCTGACATAGAGCACAAGATAAAGACTTGTGGACGGTGCGTTCGTCATAAAGCTGTTCCAGAGAGAGCCGCTCCTCTCATCAGTATTCAAACTTCCAGACCACTTGAACTCATCTGCATGGATTTCCTCAGCCTTGAGCCAGACACTAGCAACACTAAAGACATCCTTGTGTTAACAGACCACTTCACCAAATTTGCCTTAGCCTTTCCAACCCCAAATCAGAAGGCTAGGACAGTGGCCAAATGTCTGTGGGACAACTTTATAGTCTATTATGGGATACCAGAACGACTTCATACAGACCAAGGGCAGGACTTTGAGTCCAACATGATCAAGGAATTATGTGAAGTGGCTGGAATCCAGAAGTGTCGGACTACACCATACCATCCGCAAGGAAATCCGGTAGAAAGATTCAACTGTACTTTGCTCAACATGTTGGGGACTCTGGAAGCAAAACAGAAAACAAAATGGAAAGACTTCGTCAAACCCTTGGTACACGCTTACAACTGTACAAGGAATGAGACCACAGGATATACACCATACGAACTGATGTTTGGACGTTCTCCTCGTCTTCTGGTCGACTTGGCTTTTGGTTTACCGCTGAGTGGAAAAAAACATCAATCTCATTCACAGTATGTCCAAAATCTAAAGTCCCGGTTGAAAGAAAGCTACGATATTGCCTCAAAGAACGCTGCCAAAGCATCTGAAAAGAACAAGGTCCGCTTTGATCGAAGAGTCATCCCTTCAAAGTTAGAGCCTGGAGACCGAGTGCTTGTGCGCAGTGTTCTATTGAGAAGTAAACACAAGCTGAGTGATAAGTGGGAGAAGGACATCTACATTGTGGTGGATCAAACTGGAGACCTACCAGTCTATACAGTGAAGCCAGAGCGTCGTGATGGTCCTAAACATACGCTTCACAGAGATTTTTTCTTACCATGTGGTTTTCTCCCTGCTGTAGAAGAGCCATCCATTGAGGCCAGTCCAGTCTCAAGGCCAAGAACGCGGCAGCAGCATGAGACTCCTGATTTTGAGGTCTCTGAAGAGGAAGACTCTTCACCTGAACCAACAGTTCTCGGTCTGGACCCAAATCCAATGAAGTTCACTGTGGAGAAGTTTTACAAAAGAGCTTCATCTCCAAGTGTTGCCAATGACTTTCTTCCTCCATCAATGACATCTTTGAGTGAACCAGCCGTTGTTGATGAAGGGTCCGAGAGTGAGCACTTACCTGAAGAAGAGACATTACCTGTGACCCCTGACCACTTACCTGAAGCTGAAGAATCTGTAGCACCTGTTGAAACTGACTTATCTGAACATCCACTTCAGTCTGAACTCGAGGAAGAAGAGTCTGTCGACCTTGAGACGTCAGTCCCTAGTGTCTCTGAGCCCTTACACTTTGATTTAACCCTTGATTCTGTAGAACCAGAACCCAAGACGTTCGGTGCGTCAACGATTACAGCCTAAAAGGTTGCAATATCAAACTTTTTTACACCGTATATCAGATGCTTTAAACCCTGCGTCTACCACCAGTTCAGTTATTCACGTGGTTTAACATGCAACGGGACGTGCATGGGTTTAAGGGGGGAGGGTGTAACCCAGGTTAAAATCTGTCAAAATATATATTAAATGTTTGTATATTGGTTTTGCTGTCCCCGTCACTTTAAATTGCCTGTGTGGAGTAGTGCCCTGCGACTTCACGTAATCCCAGTCAATTGACTGTGCTTAGCCAATCATGCAATTGAGCACAGGTGTTTAATCAGACTGTGGCGTCTTCCTCACTCAGAGGTGTGGGGAAGCTGATCGACAGTTGTGGACAGGTTTGTGTCATACAAACTATTCACTCTTGTGCTCAAATCATGCTTTTAAGTTAACCATATCATTGTAACTTTTAGAACAACTTAACTGGCTGCAGGGAATTTGTCACCGCCATCAGGTTATGTTACATAGAGGAACTGGTGAGTAATCTGAACGAATGAATGAACCACTTGCTAGAGGCTAACATATTAAGTTAGCAGAGCTGAACATTAACATTAGTGTTAGCTTTAACATTGGCTGCTCTAGTTGATTCCTTTTATGCTGTTGTGAAGTCTGTCACTGTTTTTGCTTTATAAATATAGTGTGTTTACATGTATTATGAAAATTAGATTACAGTACTGTTGGATTCATTATTTGAACTTTGTGCAGGCAATATAACTTTAATATTGCACTTTTGACTATGTTGTCAGGCACTTAATGTTTATTATTTGTAGCTTGTACATTTAATGATTTTGTAATGATTTAGAATTGTGTACACATGGAAATGATATTTGAGTGTGGAATTAGCTAAAGTTTAATGCAAACTTAGTTCCAAATTAGCCTTGTTATTTACTGGTCCTGTTGTTGCACCACAGGCCAGGTTCTCTCTCTCTCTGTCTAGAGATGAATGATGGCGAGCTGAATTACTATGGCTAGGAGCCTAACATCTGAGCAGCATCTACTGAACAGCCATCCTAGTGGTCTGGTAGGAAGGTTGTCTGCAGCCTGTCCCCAACACACGTCTCCATAGACTAGCGCTTCAGTCCCACATGCACATCCTTTCCCTGAACAATAATCAATGCCCTTATTAATATAAATTCATTGTGGGTTGTCGTGTTAGTCTTCAAGAAATCAAACATCGCTGGGACAGTTTTTTTCCTCTTTTTCTTTTTTGTTATTGTGTATATCTGTTGTCATATCTTACTTGAACAATAACTTCAAAGTGCACTTGATTATAATCTGTTTAACTGCAGTCTGTAAATATTTTGTTTTTCCTATGTTTTTTCCTTCATTATTTCTGGTTGTAAATATTTTGTTTAATCACTTTTCAATACATGGTTCCTGCACCAAATTTAAAATCATGTTTCTGTATTCCTGACCACCAGCTCCTGTTGCCGAATTTAGACTTCTGTGATTTAACCCTATCAAGTCGATTAACGCGGATACGCGTTTTGAGTCATTTTCTCCTGATAACCCCGAAAAGAACTTAAATTACACTTTCAGTTTTAATCGTACAGATAAGAGCAATACATCAATCGAATCTGTAAAGGGTCTACTTTTTTTTGGATACAGACATAATAACAACAAAACTTTGTGCACTTATAAAATAAAGATAACAAACAAGGTGCGCTGTCTGCAGCCTTTGTCTGCGCTGATCTTCTTTTACAAACACGTCATTTAAATGAACTGTAACTCCGTGAATACTCAACGAAAATACATGAGAGAGATATCTATAGAAAGCTTGACATGTCTATTTTTAAACTAAACAAGTGCCGCCGAAAACAAATATTTTGTGATAAAGTAATCCATATGAAAACAACGCGATGTCTGTTTTTCATGTCTCCCTTCATTATATCTAATGTGACCACGCCCCCGCGCCGAATGCGCTATTCAGATTCAAACTGAAGCGCGCGGCTTGAATACGCCCATAACAGAAGAAAAAGCAGCGAGACTGTTCAAGTATTTTTTATTTTACTGTTTGCTTCGCGATGAGAGGAATAACACATAATTCACCCCAAAAAGATGATCTGACCTCTGAGAAAGTGACCTTTCACGTTGTTCTTTCTCAGAGTTGTAGCCGTGGGACTTTCCTCTCGATTCCTTAACTAATCTGTTTCACGTTTATTGCTGTCCTTCCTAGGCCCAGTCTTCAATAAACACAGACCATTGCATACAATTTTTTTCTGCCTACACTATCTTTGTTTAAATTTAGGTCACCTTTCAAGGCTTTCCTATTAATAAACCAAATATGTGCATGCAGTTATTTCTTCTGGAATAAAACACCTTTATGATTTATATATCTTATTTTTCTAAATTTGGAAGAGCAGATTTTAAGTGTCCTTACCACTCAGAACTGACCTCAACCAACACAATCAAATTTTATAAGCAAAAATGCTTACCTTATTTTATGGTGGCCACCCGGTTGTGTTGATTATCGGTCAGCTCAAAAGTGGTTGTCCACTCTGCTGCTCTTTTCATGTCCCTGTTCGGGCGCCAAATTTGTAGTGTCGTCAGCCTCTTCTCTGAAGAATCACACTCAGTCTGGGGTTTTTCTCCCAGAAGAAAAGACTTTATTTCAAGGAGAATAAAGTCAAGAGTTCCTTGCAAGGAGATCTCTCGAATGTTATATTGTATCTCCTTATATACCCTATACAGGGCATTCCAAATAGTCAAACTTTTCCTTATGCTTACAATTTTAATACCTCCCTAGAGAGAAGTGGCCCCCTATTTGATTTGGTCTGGTCTGTACAATCGGCCTCGTAGGCATATTCCTTTCTATACTTAACCTATAGGATTATAATGGAATAATAACTAGCAACACAAATGGCTAGATTCACATTGATTATACTTGATTAATTAAAATCTTATTAATAAAAATCTTCCACATTACCACTTGTAACCAGACGATGGTAAAAGAACTGAAAACACGCAAGAGAGCACCAATACAGACATAGAAATACATACGCATACACATACAATCATACATCCCAGTAGACCATGAAAAGACAGTTATATATGAAATATAGGTTGCTAGACAATAATTTTTTAGTTGTCTTTTAAAGTCTCCATTCTTCTAGAGCCAGTTTGATTGACAGTAGTTCTCGGTTGTCGATGTCATAATTTGTTCAGCTGGGGTGAGCTTACATGAGAAGAAGGCACATGTGAGTATAGGTGGATTCCCCTGCAGCTGGGAGAGAACATCTCCCACTCCTGTTGTAGAGGCATCAGCTTCGACCACAAAAGGGAGCTCAGGGTTGGTAAACGAGGAGTGGAGCACTGGTGAAGACTCTTTTAAGGGACCGGAACATTAAAGTGACCTCGTCCTGTGAGCAACAAACACAGACAACCAAGTGTGAACATCTGACTAGACAAAAACATACATTAAACATAGATGCCAATGCAAGGAAGGCATGGATAGAGAGAGAGAGCAAGAGAGAGAGAGAGAAAGCGCACACTGCAGAGCGAAAGAGCGAGAGAGAGAGAGCGTGAGTGCACAAGAGAGAGTGGAGTGGAGAGTCATGGCAGTATTTACTCATAAACTAAATCACAACCTGTTAAGAACCATCAAAGAATCTCATCACCTTAATTAAAAGGGGTCAAAGCCTAGAAGCGTATCTAAATAGTTAACAAGCAGTTACTTGCATTGGTTCTGTAGTTGATGAGGAAAGTGTCCCGGTGCATACATAATGCATAGATTCCTGTTGAATTCTGTTAGGAGTGAAACCTCCGTCATTTCATCCATGGGTCGACTGTTATGACGTGAATCTACAAAGCTGCTGAAAGCTGCTAGAAAATCTGACTCCCCCGGAAGGGGAGTCGCAAGGTTTCCAATGTGATGGGTGTGTTAACGGAACCGCAAGTTGAGAGAAACACCTTTCTGGGTGTGGAAGAGGTTTTATCTGGTTTCCCGGTAACACACCTTTTGGTTGGTTTGACCAATAACAAGGCATATAGTTTCAGCTGGAAAGTGTTGCTTTGTCCCAGTGACACCTAATGTGCATATTTTATAAACGGCGTGATGAACTGGTTATCTGGTAACCCAAACTGTGGTACAAATAGAATGATGCATTTTAGGACTACATAGTATACATAATTGTTTGGAGGATAAAAAGCAGATCATTTTGATACCAAGGACAACATATGTTGAAGATCTTAAAGCAGAGATCCACTCATATACTAATATAAGCATTGAGAGTCTAACAAATACAAATAAAACATTGTAACTATGCTACTACAATAGTGAAACATACAAACAATACATGCATATACCAGATACATTTGTAACTGATTAATTATAGTCTAAATGAATAAAAGTGTGTGTTGTGTATTGTGAGAATGTGAGTTGGCTGCTCAGCCAGGCCCCTTTGGTGTCTGGCATCGAGGGCTATCTAGTTATCTCAGAGCGTGTTTGAAGTTAGATGGGGAGACCTGTTCAGTATCTTCCAGATAATGGGGGTAAACATTGCCATTAAACACCCACATAAATGTATTCTGTGACGAGTGGGGCGGGGCCGAGAGACGTGGGAACGAGCGAGGCCGGTGGAGTGATTGGAGATGAACGACACCTGTTCGACCCACCGGTCTTGAGTCCCACGGAGGAGATGGAAGGATATAAAACAGGAGCGACGACAGTGAAGGACGAGAGAGGACCAGGCCTGGGCTTTATTTTATGTTTTGGTTTTTATTTGTGCGCATCAGTCGTCCGCGAGGGGCTGATGCGCTGTTTTGTGTTCATTTTGATTATTAAAGTTTCATTTTGATTGTCCGCCGGTTCCCGCCTCCTTCCCGATGATTAGGAAGGTTTTATCATTACATATACCATGGGGCCAGATTCTGTAATTTATATGCAAATGTCAAAAGGCTAAAGGAATCCCTACAACATAAAGTCCAACAATTGTACATGATCCTAAGCAGATGCTACAAAATCCCCCCTTTTGGCTGACGAAGTTCACCTGCAAACATCGTCAGACAAGAGTTGTCATGATGGTAGGACAGCAGGTGGATCATGATGATCGGATGGCAGGTGGATCAGGAAAGCTGAATGGCAGGTGCATCCTGCTAGTCAGATGCTAGGTGGTTGCTAGTTTTCCTCATCCTTTGGACCATCAGCTTGGGTGTTAACCTTGGTCAGGTTCAGCATTGTCTCAGCCTGGGTCCCTCTTTTCTGGTGGCTCCATTTGAAGGTTCGAGGAAGGGCAGCTGTGCACCTGTTCATGGACCTTTGCACCCCATTGACTCAGGACAAAGGCAAAGCCGAGAGTTAGGGTTTACCCGATTGCTGTGGCGAAGCAAAGTAATGTTTTGGCAGAGGTCCGGGATCAGGTAATGGGAAAGGTGGTCTGGACAGGTAGCCGAGACGGTGCTAGGAGGGCTGTGTCGACTGGGGTGATGATAAATCGTCTGTCTAAATCGTCTAAATCGTCTCAGCCGGGCAGAGTGTCTCTCTTTGTATGGTTTGTAAACCGCAGATTGCTTCAGTGTTGTCTCTGAGGAAGAGCTTACTGGGGGAGAGATAATGAATATCTTTGGTCAGGGTACGCAGCTTTGGGGCCAGGTATAACTGTGGGTTACTGTCGTGGTAGGCTACCATAACTGGTGTGTGTATCTTGATGTGAGTGTTTCCTTGCCAAAGTCCAACATTGACAATTTCTTTGAGTTTGTAAATTAGGAGCTTTCTGTCTTGTCAGTCTATGCGATTTGAAGGACGATCAGGATGTCTGTCACTTGTACTTTGATGACTGGAAGTCCAGCTTGCCGTGTTGCTGTGGGAGAGGTTTGCTGTTAACCTACAAAACACCTTATCTGGGCACATGGTGCCTCAACATAACATTGGGGCTTTGGTCCTCTGTACGGATACATTGGCTGTAGAGGGCCATCAAAGTTTGGAGGCACATCTCTGTGATCACTTTCCAGTTTCCGTTGTGACTGGAGAATCGCTGGATGGTTCAGGAAGTGCAGAGCAGGCTCTTTTTGTCATCTGAGTAGTCTGTGCTCTGGTGGGAGTGGTGTTCTGCTGAAGTGGGCAGTCCCTTTAGTTCTGGCCATGTTGTTGGTGTAGACCAGCACTAAGACAGTAGTTGGTGAACCCACCTGTCAGATGAAACTCCTTGGTATGAGGGTAAATCTGGCATGGCAAAGAGTGCAGATGCTATTTGAGTTTGATGTTAGGTGGTCTTGAGTCCATGTAGTTGGCATTAGCTATGCATCATTGCCTCTTGTAAAGAGCAGCTTTAGCATTGGCAGTCTCTTCAGAAAAGTTGGTATTGCTCAAACTGGGGCTGGGTTCCATCCATTCCCTTGAAGGTGTGTGGTTGAGGGTTTGGCCACATTGTCTGTTAAGCTGAACAGCGACCCCTTTTTGTATATTCTGGGACTCCAGTCTTATATATTCACAAGAGTAAATGTCTTGTAAAGTCTTGGCAGAAAGTTCTCACACTTGACAGGGCTTCTCAAGGGAGTTGCAATGTCTGCAATAAACAGGAAGTAGCAGGTTGAGTTTTGCTTATTTTACTTCCGGTTAAAACGCAGGTGTCCTTGGCAGTCACCATGTGGTAACACCTCAAGGTAATAAACAGAAACAATAGGAAGTGTTTCTAGTCAGCTCAGGGGCCTGGTGTAAGCAGTGTTGGGAAGGTTACTTTGGAAATGTAATAGGTTACAGATTACAAGTTACCCTGTTTAAAATGTAATAGTAGTGTAACTTTTTTTTTTTTATATACAATAACCTTTTTTTTTGTTTTGTTTTTTGCAAATGGATTTGTATTTATTTTTAAATAACTCAATTTGTAAAATCATTTTAAATTTTTGGTTACCACAGTTAAACAATAGTAACTATTTTCTCTGGATTTATAGAAATATATTAAAACGTTAATTTTCGTAAGGGTTGTGTTGTTGTCTGTCCGTAGCTCCCCCTAAACCTATAAAAAAATCTGGTTGTTTTTCAGCTAAATTACTACTGTAACATTACAACTGATAATAATGATGTCCTTTATATAGTATTTTGAGTGATGACTGATGAGCAACGTGCTGCTGCTGATTAATTAAATAAAAAAAACAAAGAAAAAAAAGCATCTTTAAAGATGAAACTGACCTGAAACCCTGAACAGTATAGTTCTGCTTCTCTGCTCCAGCTGTGCGCTTCCAAAGTCCACTCTCTCTCTCTCTCTCTCTCTCGAATTGATTACTCTGAGTCTGATCCAAACCGTTTGGCGGAGGCGCGGAGAGCACGCGAGTCATGACTAACACTTCCTGATATATTAGAGATTTAATTATCAAACGGCGGATTCGCAAATGATCGCTTTAGTACATTCGGCAGGCAATTATACAATAATTATATTAAAATAGCGGGCAAAATCGGCTGCCAGGCCACTGGGAATTGTCCCGGTTCTCCCGGTGTCCAGTCCGCGCCTGATTTCCACAGACACGAAGAACGTGCAGGAGTCATATATTGCATTTTTGGGGCTTAATATTCACAGACACTAATCCATGTCATGTTTTGATTCAAGTGTACTGACCTACTTTTGATTTAGTCATCCAAAATGTGGCATATTCCGTCCGCGTTAGGCATTCCGTTTTTATGACTGGATTCTACGAACCAGACTGTATTTCCGCATCCCGGAAATTATTAGGGCGGTATGTCTCAGAATAGTCAGTGCAATTTGGGAAAGAAATCAGTTAAATCTGTATGTGGATGTGTGTAAATATTCAAATGTAATCCCCTTTGTAATCGTTAAAAATTTCATAAGTAACTGTAATTTAATTACTCATTTTTTCTTAGTAACTGTAACTAATTACAGTTACATTAATTTTGTAATTAAATTACGTAACGCAGTTACATGTAACTAGTTACTCCCCAACACTGGGTGTAAGGAAGGTAATTGACAGGAAATTAGGCTACCAAAAACTGTACCACTCATTAAGGGGAAACAGTTGCTAGAACTTCTCTAACACATACCGAGAGGTAAAAAATAAACAAATTGATATAATTAAATCTGAGATTTAATTAAAATCAACTTAGCTGAATCTGTACCTTCAAGCTAAAAATAAATGAATTAAATGAAATCATAGAGAGGTAGAATAATAAAAAAAAATAACACAAATAGAACCAAAGTATGTGAGGAAAGGGCAAACCTAACTGAGTTTATACAGAAGGTTATAGAATAAACAAGAAGTGAAACCAGGAGTGAGAGAGAGAGAGAGAAAGAGGAGTGGTTCACACTTTAAACTCTCTTAGTGTCAGTTAGTCAGATGCTAACAGCTAACAGTTAAGTTAGCTCTGGCTACACTCAGTTGTTGGTTTACACAAGGGTCTGTGACGTGGTGCTGTTATCAGATTGAACCAGAAGAGGCTGCTCTCAACTTCTGGGATCAGATGTTGCTAAAGCCCCTTTCACACTGCGATTCCGGCAAATACACGGGTAAAGTGTTCCGGCAATTTTTCCTGGGTCACTAGATTTTGCACTTTCACACTGCCAGTGATTACCCGGGATATGTACGTGCTTTCACACATAACCCGTAAAGGTCCCGTAATGACACGTGACATCAGGGCTTGACGTGTAATGTACGAGTCGAAAACGTTCACTGAAGCTGGCGAATGATCTCGGCATCAGCGTGGAAAGTGAGGAATTAACTGATCTCTGCTTCATACAGTTTGCACATTTTTTTGTCGTGAACATTGATTTTCCTTCAAAACAGCCGATAAAAGAATCGTGCGATAACGTGTGTCATCACTACGACACGGCATTAGATCTGGCTTTTGTTCACACAGCGCTCGTCACGGGATTGAACCCGGCAATGTTACTAGGTCCCCGACCCGGGTTCAGTGCCGGAATCAATCCCGGGACGTGTTTGCTTTCACACAGAAGGCGACCCCGCAATGTTCCGGGCTTAAGGGACCGATGCAAGCTTACAACACTTGCAAGTGGAGCAGAACTTTCACTGTTGTAAATCTGCATGGGAAACTCATGCGCTGTCAGTTATGACTTATCGCATATAAATTAATTCACAAATCAAAACAGCACATTCACTTCACAGACAATAGCAAATTACTAGTTAGCTAGACTAGAATTAAACCATTACTTCGCTATTCAATTGCATCACTTCAATGACTACAATGATATGCGGTGGTTAAAGGAAAGTGTAGCACCCTCAAGGATCAACGAACGCACGATGTAGAGTCATAAAACAGGGTTTATTCTGGTCTTGACAACCCGTGAGAACTGCTCACAAAAGAAAACAACATAAAGAAAAAACAAGATATCAGAGCTTGTTCTTATCCAATGTTACAGCTTCGTTGATAAGACATTAATCACAGAAAAAACATTTAAAGAACACAAACCTCGTGAGCTGACATCCCAGAGGGGGCTAAATAATCCTTTATCTTCTTCTCTATCTTCTTTCTCTCTTATTTCTTAATTTTATCTCAAATTTTCACGTTTCTTTCATTCTTAGTGGAGCTAACCGGCAGCTACAGCCTGCAGATAGCATGTGTCTCAGCAAAATGGGCTCAGCAGAAACCCAAACATAAACAATTGTACCCGCTATAATCTACCAGTAGATGGCGCAAAAAAAGCACGCCGGGACACAGCTCAATGGGACATTAAATGCTAATACTGTTACACTCCCACCAATCACTTGTGATTTTTAAAGAACAAATTATCAACTACGACTAATGAATAGCTTATGAATTAAAGAATATGAACTATATTTTAGGCAGAGCGAGGTTGAGAATCTTCTGCCTCCATCAGAACGACTGTCTTCTGAATGGGCCTTTCCAGATGAACGGGTTTGGAGGTACGTTTTCCTTCTTCGTCCAGGTTTTGATCACTCATTAACAATTTCACCTTCCTCACTATTCCATCCTTTCCAGGGTAGACTTCAGCGATCTTCGCCAATTTCCACTGGCTGCGTGGAGTTATCTCGTCTTTCAGGAGAACAATATCATCAACCTTAGCATTTCTATGCTCCTTGGTCCACTTCTGTCTACCTTGAAGGTTTAACAAATACTCTTTTTTCCACCTTGTCCAGAAGGTGTTGGCGAGGAGTTGAACACGACGCCACCTCTTACGGAGATAAAGATCTTCCTTTACAAACCTTCCTGGAGGTGGGGAGATGATTGTTGACTTCATGGTCAGTATGTGGTTTGGCGTTAAAGGTTCTGGGTTTGATGGATCACACAGTTGGTCAGTAGTCAATGGCCTGCTATTGATGACTGCCATTACCTCATACAGGAATGTCCTTAGAGAAGAGCTGTCGAGTTGTTTGCTGGATTGATCCAGGATTGACGTGAGTACACTTCTTATGGTGCGGATTTGTCTTTCCCAGACACCACCCATGTGACTTGACGCTGGGGTGTCCATGAGAAACTCGCAGTCCAGTTTTTCCAGCTTTGCTTGATCCATTTCCTTGAATGCTTCAGCAAACTCATTTCTGGTGCCGACAAAGTTTGTGCCTTGATCACATCTTATCTGCCGAACTGTACCTCTGATGGCTATGAATCCACGTAAAGAGTTTATGAGGGAATCCGTCGATAGATCATCAAGCATCTCAAGATGTACTGCTCTGGAGCACATGCAGGTGATTAACAATCCATAACGCTTTAACTCCTTGCGGCCATCCTTGACGTAAAAAGGACCAAAGCAGTCCATCCCACAGTAGGTGAATGGTGGTGTAGTTTCCATCCTATCCTCCGGGAGGTCTGCCATCTTCTGCTGCTCCGTGCACCTTCTGAATCTTCTGCATTTTAAACATTTATAGATGTAAGACGAAACAATCTTACTGCATCCAAGTATCCAGTATCCATTAGCTCGCAGCTCGTTCATCGTGATCCCTCTTCCTTGATGGTATGTCTTCTCGTGATAATGTTTGACAAGTAATGTAGACACATGACTGTTTCTTGGCAGGATCACAGGATGTCTGACATTAGGATGCAAAGCAGCATGTGTTAAGCGTCCGCCTACCCGAAGAAGGCCTTGGTTGTCGAGAAATGGACATAACTTGCTGACCCTGTGTTTGGTCTGCATCACCTCATGATGTTGTAAGGTTTTTATCTCCTGAGTAAACGCTGCTGCTTGGACCATCTTTATTATGGTTACCTCTGCTTCTTTTCTCTCTTGTAGGTTAACAATGTTACATGACTTCTTGTGATCCTTTGCTTCTTTAACATAGCGCTTGAGTCTGGCCACAGCTTTAATCATTCTCAACCAGTCGGAAAACTTCTGAAGCCGATCTAACAGTGACCTTTGTTCTTCTACTTGTATCGTGTAGACTTGAACTTTCCTGACCTCTGGGTCACTGTTCGATAACTCTCCCACCTTGAGTACACTACTGGTTATGACCTTCTGCCAGAGAAGATCTGGGCCCTTGAACCAGTTTGAAGCTACAAGTTGTTCTGCTGTAAGGCCCCTTGAGGCGTGGTCTGCCGGATTGTCTTTGGAAGTTACATACCACCATTGTGTTGACTCTGTACTTTGTTTGATGCGTTCGACACGGTTTGCAACAAACACGTGAAACCTTCTGGCCTCATTACTGATATAGCCGAGCACCACTTTAGAGTCAGTCCAGTACCTTTCTTCTGAGATTTCTATTTCCAATTCCTTTTTTAGCATGTCACCGGTGCGAACAGCAACAATGGCCGCTGACAACTCTAGACGTGGTATAGTTGTGACTTTGGATGGTGGAACTCTCGATCTTCCCATCACCAAGGTGCAGTAAACTTCACCAGATGTGCTTACTGCTCTCAGGTAGGTGCACATGCCATATCCAGATGCACTTGCATCAGAAAAATGATGCAGTTCGTAGTGTTGTGCCTGGAAGTTTGAAGGAATGTAGCTTTGAAGGAATGTCTGCAAATTTTTACATCTGCCAGGTTTCCCAGGTCCCGGAGCCAAGACTCCCACTGAGGTCGAAGACTGTCAGGTAAGCTATCATCCCAGCTGAGCTTATCTCGGCACATTTGTTGCAAGATTTGCTTTCCTAGCAAAATGAAAGGCGACACAAACCCAAATGGATCGAACACAGAGGCGACTGTGGATAATACTCCTCTTCGGGTGAGTGGATTTTCCTTAACAACCACTCGGAACTGGAATTGGTCTGATTCCACACACCATTGTACCCCAAGTGCTCTCTCCATATGCACTTCACCAAGTGCCATATCTAGATCTTTGGCAACTACAGCATATTCTTCCTTTGGAAGCGAAGCTAGAACTTGGGTGCTGTTTGAGATGAACTTATGCAGCCGAAGGTTGCCCATCCTGCAGAGCTTGCGTGCTTCATTGACAAGCTGTATTGCTTGCTCTTCAGTGTCGACACTTCCTAGTCCATCATCGACATAGAAGTTAGTTTTGATGAACTTGATGGTTTCTTCATCAAAACTTCCTTCTCCTTCAGCTGCGAGGTGTTTGAGGCCATAGTTTGCGCAACCTGGAGAGGACGTTGCGCCGAATAAGTGTACTTTCATTCGGTAGACAGTGAATGGAGTTTCGAGGTCTCCGTTCTCCCACCACAAGAACCGTAGGTAATCTTGATCGCAAGCATTCACATGAAACTGGTGGAACATGCGTTCAATATCACACATAAAAGCCACTGGGCCTCTTCGGAAGCGACACAAGACTCCTAGCAGGGTGTTTGTTAGCTCTGGACCAGTCAGGAGATGGTCATTTAGTGAGGTGCCTCTGAACTTGGCGGAGGCGTCAAAGACAACACGAATCTTTCCGGGTTTTTGGGGATGATACACCCCATGGTGTGGGATGTACCAAGCTGGTCTCTTGTCAATGTCTTGCTCTGGTACTCTTTCAGCATCCCCAAGGGCTATTATCTCATCCATGAACTTCTTGTAGTCCATGTAGTACTGCTTGTTCCTCTTGAGCTTTTTTCCTAAACATTTGAGGCGATGAATAGCACATGCCTTGTTATCTGGCAGGTTAGGCCTTTCACTCTTGAATGGGAGTGGCATCTCAAAATGGCCATCCTCCTTGTGTCTAATGCCTTTCCTTATCTTTGCTAGAAATTTGAGATCTTCTTGAGAGATGTTTACATCTTCTGTGAACTTCTCAACAAAGTCAGATTCCAACATTTTCAGGACCTCTGTAGGGGAGATAATTTCCTTTATTTGAGTTCTGAAAACATAGTGAACCTTGTTGGTGAAGTTTGAGGAGGTTTGAATACGGCACCACTTCCTTCACAATGACTTGATGACTTACTCCGAAAGGATCTCCATAATCAAGACATGGATTGCCATAACCCACAATACTCCATCCCAGATCAGTCCTTTGTGCGAACGGCTGATTTTCGTTTCCTGACACAACTTGACGAGGAACAAGTGCTTGGGGGCAGTTGTAGCCAATCAGTAGGCCAATATCACAGCTTTGTAGTGGAGCGATCTCCTCCGCAATGCATTCAAGATGAGGCCATGTCTTGGCTGTTCCAGGGGTTGGAATGTGATCTCGGTTTGCAGGTATGAAGTCCCTTGCATATGTTACTGGTAGGGAAATTGTCTTATTTGAATAAAATCCTCTTACTTGTAGACCTGAGAGCTTGCGACACGACACAACTGTGTTTCTTGATGACATGGTGGTAAGCCTTAGCTGAGCTGATTTACCTTTAATATGCAGAGCTTGTGCTGTTTCTTCGAGAATAAAGGTTGTGTCGCTCTGCGTATCAAGGAGCGCGTACACAAGAACTTCATGCTCTGGCTTGCCTTCAGCTGACACCCATACTGGAACAATGGAGGATGTGTGAGTGTCATCAACATTCTGTGCGACTCTGTTAGATGTTGCTTCGCTTGTTGTTGGTGTGACGGTATCATCTTGTAAAGTGTATGGGTTTCTATGTCTTGTCCTGTCACTGCTGGTTTGACTTTTTCTTGTTCTTTCTTCTCTGGTACGGTTATCATGAAGACATGTTGGATGTTTTTTATCACATGTATCACAGGTGGCTCTGCTTTCACAAACCTTGGAGTGGTGACCAGACTTTAGACAGCCAAAGCATAACTTCTTGTCTTGAACAAAATTTAGTCTCTCATGAATACTCTCACTCATAAACTTGCAGCAATTAAGTAGGCTGTGACCCAAATTCTCACAGTACACACAACTAGTACTGACAGATCTTTCATTTAAGTTAGTTGCCAGTACCTTCGCTCCATAGCCTTTGTTCTTTTGTGTTTTTGTACTTTCAATTTCAATTGGTTTCAGAGCGAAAAGAGATGTTATGGGGTTACAGGCAATTTTGGCTTCCCGTGAGATGAAGTCCACAAATTGGCTGAAGCTCGGGAAGGTGTGGTTTTCCTCTTGCACTTCCATAACCTTTCTATTCCATCTTGAAGTGAGCCAATCTGGGAGTTTTGCAAGCATTTTTTGGTTTTCATTGCAGTCATTGAACACTTCAAGCCCCTTCATTTGTAACATGGCTGTCTTGCAGCAGCAGAGGAAGTCAGCAAATGCCTGAAGTTCCATACTGTCTTTAGAGTTTATCTTTGGCCATGCATCGAGTTTGTCTCGATAGGCTTTGGCTACGAGGAAGGGATTGCCATACCTCTCTTCGAGAACTGACCATGCTGCATAGTATGCTGATTCTGTGCCAAGCGGAAAGTAGCCTTCTATCGCCTTCTTTGCAGGCCCACTTACATACTTTCTCAGGTAATAAGTCTTCTCTTCAACTGGTATATTTTTCCTGTCGATCAGAGTTTGAAAGGAAATCTTCCAATCATTATATCTAATAGGATCGCCACTAAATATTGTAGGCTCTGGTACCGGAAGACGGCTTACACTAAGAGACTCTGCAAATGCTTTGACCAGATCTGTCGTGTTCACTTCTCGTTGAGGTGTCATAATTTGCGGTGAAGAACACTGTTTGCAATGTGAGTCATTGTTTTCAGACTTGACTTCATTGTTTTTGGCAGGACTGTGGTGAAGTAGGCTGTATATCTCTTCATCTGAACATTCACTTTGTTCATACACCTGCTGTCGAGCCTTTGCTGCATTTAGCTTTTTTATTGTCTCAAGTCGCTCTACTTCTCTGCGCTTAGCTTCTAGAGCTCTCTGTCTTTGTGCTATTTCAGCTTCTTGTCTTTCGATTTCCTTCATATGAGTTTCTTGTTCAAGCAGAACTTGCAGAGCAGCTTCATTTGCTGCAACATCAGCAGCTGCCTCTTGTCTTTTGGCTGAAAGCCTGCTGGAGCTTCTAGAGGAGACCCTTGAGCGAGAAGAGAGCTTAGTGTGGTGTGACTTTACACTCATCTTGTCTGAGGCTACTAACTTAGATATAGGCTCAGTCTCTTTCCAGTTTTCATCTCCTTGAACTTCAGATTTACTTGGGTTAGAGCACTTTGCTACTGCTCCGATAATTGTCTTTGTTATGGCTTCACATGTATCCATTCTCCGTCTTGTCTCATTATCTGGAGATTCAATGCGTCTCAACTCAACATAGGCAGCATTCACACCCTCAGAAGCATTTGAAACCTTGGAGACATGGTCCTGTAGCAGATCCTCTGAGTACTTATCTTCTATGGCTCCTTTAGCGTCCTTAACAGCAGCTTTCCACTTCTCATAGTGTCCTCTGAAACGACATGCAGCCTTCTCTACGAGCTCCTTGTGGAGTTCTTGGCCCTTTTCCGTCAGTGTACGGACTCTTTGGCTTCTCCGTGCTCTTCGTGAGGTAGTAGAGACATCATCAGCTGTGCCTTCTGCTGCTTGTAATTCCTTGTCTGTATGAGGTTGTTCCACATCACCATCTTCATTTACTTCTGGATTAACCTCATGCTCTGCCATTGTTGGAGGTTTTATTTATTCTATTTAATTTTTATTTGTAACTTAGTCTTAAGTGCAGAATTTAATGAAGCAGCTTAAATTTGATTTGGTAATGAGTGAATGAATGTTGATCTTATTTTAGCTTACTGTTGTAACCTTGAAGCACAGTTATAACTCTTTAGATATAACTTAAAGTCAAGATTTAAATAACTAACTAAGAAACACTATTAAATATTTTACCAAGCCAGAATATTTATCTTCTGATACTTACTGAAATCCACTGAATGTGCAGGTTACTTATCACAACATCAAATTTAACACTGTATGAATATCAGTCACTTAACAAGTAGTAATCTAAACAATAGAAAATATTCCAGTCTTTTGCTTTGTTCATCAATAGAGAGAGATTAGTCTTAATTCCTTTAACAGTCCATTTTTCTCTCTCTTGTAGAAGAATTCAAGTTAGTCCTTTAACCGGGGCAACACTTATTTTTCGGGGCACCTGAACCTTCCAGCAGTGGCTCCTTCCTTGCTGTGCATCGCCGTGGCTGATGGGGGCACCTGTTGCTCGTTGTCGGCACCGTCAATTATCTACCCGCGCTCAGCAGACGGGAGTTCTCACTGTAGCACCCTCAAGGATCAACGAACGCACGATGTAGAGTCATAAAACAGGGTTTATTCTGGTCTTGACAACCCGTGAGAACTGCTCACAAAAGAAAACAACATAAAGAAAAAACAAGATATCAGAGCTTGTTCTTATCCAATGTTACAGCTTCTTTGATAACACATTAATCACAGAAAAAACATTTAAAGAACACAAACCTCGTGAGCTGACATCCCAGAGGGGGCTAAATAATCCTTTATCTTCTTCTCTATCTTATTTCTCTCTTATTTCTTAATTTTATCTCATATTTTCTCGTTTCTTTCATTCTTAGTGGAGCTAACCGGCAGCTACAGCCTGCAGATAGCATGTGTCTCAGCAAAATGGGCTCGGCAGAAACCCAAACATAAACAATTGTACCCGCTATAATCTACCAGTAGATGGCGCAAAAAAAGCACGCCGGGACACAGCTCAATGGGACATTAAATGATAATACTGTTACAGAAAGCCTTAATTTAGGGAGAGAGGAACATCGCTTAAATCACTAATAAAAGCAAACATACTGCAGGGAGATTTCTTTGTCGCCCAGTTTTAATATCACTGCCAGTGGGATTTCTTCACCATGCAGTTCAATTAATGCAGTTAATCTGAGGTTTCTTCATCAGACTTAAGATTTATGCATTTAAAACGGAAAGTGGGGGTTTCTTCGCCCAATATCAGATAAATTTAGTATACCGTAATTCCTCAAATAAAAACCAGTAGTCAAATAAACGCCGGGCCTCTTATAGTGGCCGGGGGCGTGGTCAACACAGACAAATAAAGGCCGGTTTTAAATAAAGGCCAGGGGAAAATTTGTGCAGCAGAGCCATATAGCAAACGTACATGCCCACTGCCGGAGTGTTTCTCATTCTCGAGTCAAGAACTGGTTCAGTTCAGGTAAATAAAGGACCCGGCTTTTATTTGAGGAATTACAGTAAATGTAAATAAAATTAATGGGGATTTCTTTGCCAGATAAATGGGACTTTTGCGGTTGTTGCAACAATTTTGATTGAGATTTTAAGACTCCCGGTTATCATTAATCCAACATTGACCTGCAGTATTCTAAAATTAATTTTACTCCATGAACGGACAAGAGGGTACACATTAGTTAGCTATGCTAATGGTTAAACCCACGGGAGTAATAGTCTAGTTGTATTGCATCAATCTAGCCATACATAACTTGAGGTCTTAATTTTAAGATACGAGAGGAACATCGCTCGCTATCTTCTTCACGCTAAAAGAGAGTTTCTTCGCTCAATTTAGGGTGGTTAAAATGGCATTAAGACTATAAAAGGTTTAGCCGTCTTACAGGATCAAATTTTATAAACTGCAGTTAACTTAAGATATTAGCAGTGGCTGGTTTCTCAGTGAGGAACTCGGAAACTGTTAAGGCTCGGAATGTGGGCGTGTATAGCCTACACATTCATTCACAAAAACATGCATTTGGATAGTAGTCTTGGTTTGAATGAACATACATAAGAAACACACCACGGTTACCGAGTCTGCTCACAGAACTAGGTTTAAAACGTTGCCCTAAATTCTCCACCATTTATGTTGCCATTCAGCTCAAAGGGGAAATTGGAATAATCAATCATAACTAGTTAGGAGTAATTCTAAATATTTAGATCCACTGTAAGTATTTACTTGACCTCTCAGTGTCAGCTGCCTGTCAATTCTAAGAACGTTAATTTCCTGGTTAAGGAAAATAATTTTCTTACTGTACAATACTACTCAGAACATGTAGCAAAAATCTGCATGATTAGGGACTTCACTTATGAGCAAACAATGAACAACCTCAAGTGTGATACAAATAAGACTTTATTAAGCTGGCGGTTATTAAGCCTCTTATTAAGAAACCAAAACTAGATCCTAGTGAACTGGCAAATTATAGGCCTATTTCAAATCTTTCATTTATGTCTAAAATTTTAGAAAAAGTTGTGTCTGCTCAATTGAGCTCCTTCCTGCAAAAAATTATCTGTATGAAGAATTTCAGGCCCCACCATAACACAGAAACTGCACTTGTTAAAATGAGCTGCTTCTAGCGTCAGATCAAGGCTGCATCTCATTGCTAGTTTTACTCGATCTTAGTGCAAAAAAATCTTATCTTATGCCACATTTACACATAGCCGGGTATTTAGAGAAACGAATATTTCCCCCCCTCAGTTTTCAAAAATAACATCGTGCACACAACATCGTTTTCAAAAGAGTTGTCGTTTACATCAACCCGCATAAATACGCCGTCGAGCGCCATCATAACTATGCCAAACCTATGGGCGGCAGTGTAGGGAGAAGGATAAAGCCATGCAAGCCAATCAGAATCCTCAAAATCGAGCAACTTCCTGTTCCTTTCAAAACAACACAGACATGGCGATATAATACAGCAGTTGTGTTTGCAAATGCAAACAGACCAAAAGCGTTTGCACAAACGTAAAAATGAGTACCACCTTAACAGCATCCATGATCAAACAGTAACGTTACCCAAACAAACTCTAAACATAGGGCGCTCACATGACGTTAAGCATTTTCTGGCGCATAATGTGACGTTTGAGAACCTAAAACCCCGTTTTTCCCAGTTGACACGGCAACACATAACCGGTGTTTTCAGAAATCTCCACTTTGGCCGGAGTTTTTAGAAATATAAATAACAGGCCAAAACGCAGGGAAATATCTGCATTTTCCCATCGTGTAAACGGGGCCTTAGATCTTAGTGTACAAAACTATACAGGTATTCAAGGGCAGGCTCTAAGATGGTTTAGATCCTACCTGTCTGATTGTAACACCTGCGTCGATTGACAGGCACTGACAATATATTAATATCAATAGGCCAATAGGTTCGGCTCGGAAGGCATAAATCAAACAGCTCAACTTTGTGGGGAAATAAATCTGTATTGAAAATAAATTGGTTGTTTGTAGAGAATAAAGTGAAAGAAAAAAAAGATTATTTCACAGTATTCAGTTTCAATTGAATGACACTTTGTAATGACAAAAAAAACTCAAATTACAATATATGAATTATGCATGGACTAATCTGGGTGCACCCAATAACTATATAGTTTAATTAGACTGCACTAGTATAAAAAGTTCACAATTATAACTTTTGACAAGATCAGAATTTTCCTCAAAACAGGAAAAGAAAACGTTTTGAAAATCAAAATGTTACAAGAGCAATTCAGGAAATTTTGATTCAATGGATTCTGTTCAGTAACTCTGTAAAGTACATTCAATTTGGTAAATAAAATTCAAAAAGGTTTGGTTCAATAAATTCAATTCAAAAGATTTCAGTGCAAAGATTCAATTTGGTTCGATTCAGTAATCTCAATTCAAAAAGATTCAGTTCCAGTGACTGAATGGGTCAGTTCAATAGATTCAAAAGAAAAAAAAAGAATCTCCAGTTCCGCAAAAACTCAGTGTGATACGAAAAAAATAATAGTTCCGTCTTCACAAAGACACTCCTTTGAGCGATCTCTCGAAGGAAAAAACAAAAAAATTTGGCTCCGTTTGTGTGAACTAGCAGGTAACTGGAATTTTCCTACCCGGTTCCTGGGTTAGATTCAACTGTTCAGTGTTCGTCTCGTGTGGGTTGACTCGCCATCTCGCATCGTCCTCAAATTGAAATCGGAGTTCCAGCATAAAAAAAAAAAACCTGACCTGTATATATATACACAGGCAACATTAAGTACAGCTAGCATTTGTTGGCCTGCTTAACATTTAACAGTAACACTTTCACCGTAATTCAACAACTCAGTTGACATTACGCCATCTAATTAAACAATAAATATCATCATCATACAATATGAACACTTGCAACTCATACACATTACTGCTTAACCAACAAACCTCTTCTAACTTGTAATAAACCAGAACTCATCAGTATCACATTATCTCTCACTCAAATACATTGTTACACATATCTGATTGCATATATGACTGTTTACACAGTGCAAAATGTGTACTCATTTATATTTACATTTACATTTAATCATTTAGCAGACGCTTTTATCCAAAGCGACTTACAAATGAGAACAATAGAAGCAGTCAGGTCAACAAGAGAACAACTACAGTATACAAGTGCCATGACAAGTCTCAATTAGTCTAGAATAGAACACATAGCCAGGTGTTTTTTTTTTTGTTTTTTGTTTTTATAAATGAAAAGACAAGAAAAGGAAAAGTGCTAGTGTTAGTTGGTTAAGTGCAGGCAAAAAAGAAGAGTCTTTAGATGTTTCTTGAAAATGAGTAAAGACTCCGCTGTACGAATTGAGATTGGGAAGTCATTCCACCAGCTGGGCACAGTCCAGGAAAAGGTCCGCGAGAGTGATTTTGAACTTCTTTGGGATGGCACCACAAGGCGTCGTTCACTTGCAGAGCGCAAACTTCTGAAGGGCAGATAAGATTTAACCACTCACCAAAATTCAAAGAAATAAAAGCATATATGTACTTTTATCTTCTTTAACTGCTCTTTTTAGCTCTTGCTCAAAGTTATGCTGCTGCTAATATCATTAATCTCTTAGAAAAGAAAATGGCTTTTTGCATACTGCAACTAACGTGGTGGGGTGGGACTTCAACATAAACCTCACTTAATTAAACAGTCATTAAAATGTCAATCATCACACTAACTTACTTTTCACTTTGATTTTATAATTTCTTGCACTTATTATTAGTATTATTTCTGGTTAGTTTATTATTTTAACACTCTTTAATTCATTCCTTTATTTTATAATAATTTTAAATTATACAGGGTTACATCCTCCCCTCTTAAAGGTAAGCAAGTCTCTTTGAGTTTTGTCCTTAACATGATCCTTCAGTTACTCTTGGGCAGTATTAAGTCAGCTTTTGGTAAGTCAGCAAGACTCATGGAATAAACCACTGCCTCACTCAAGGACTGGAACAAGTTTTGGACTACTGAGGTAACGGGATTACCCAACTCTGGGTAATGAAAAATCTTTGGAGGTTTTGGTACCATGTTTGATCGTCTTAGGTTATGATCTGCACTTGGGTTTGCATATGCATTAACTTTTTCCGTTTCTTCTTCCAGATCCTGTGCATCCTTGGATATATCCTTTTCCTCCTCATCAACAGCTGGATGGGATGATGGTAAGTATTCTCCTTCAATTTCGCTTCCTGTTGGTATAAGTTCTTGTACTCCAGGATCTGTGGGTTCATGCATTTCGATCTCCTCTCCTAAACTTTCATCCAGTGGAAGAATGTTAGCTGGACTGTTTACAGTCTGAGGTATTTCTGTTTCACGACGTAAGTCTGGTTCTGAGGTAAACAGGATCTCTGAGGCAAGTCTTTTTCTTTTCCATCAGCCATTTTTGACTTTGCGATGTCATATGCATAAGTAATCATTGTTTTTCCAGCAGGAATTCTACTGAATATGCACATTTCTTCCTCTGAATCAGATTATACCTCATTTAAAAGTTCTCTCTTTCTTTGGCTTCGTGTCTTGGGCTCAGAGATTTTTTTCTGCATCTGGAGCGCTTTCCTCCGGAGAAGCAAGGAAACCACAAGGTAATAATAGGTCCCTGTGCAATACTCACACTGGAACATCATTATCATGTGGATGAACCTTATAAACTGGCAGATCTCCTACCCGTTCTGCTACTACATGGATAGTAGGCTCCCATTTGTCTGCGAGTTTGTTTTCCCCTGATTCGGACATAACTCACAAGAACTTTATCTCCCATATCAAGAGTTGACTCTTTCACTCGTTTGTCAAATCTGTTCTTATTCTTCATTGCAGACTTTGAAGCGTTTTGAGTGGCAATTCAGTAACTCTCCTCAAGTCGGGCTTTGAGACTTTGGACATATTTGGAATGAGACTCATGGACAGGTTTTTCTACAGGTAGCCCAAAGGCTAAATCTACCAGCAGTCTGGGTTGCCTTCCAAACATGAGCTCATAAGGCGTGAATCCAGTGGTCTCATTTCTTGTGCAATTGTAGGCATGCACTAACGGTTTCATAAAGTCGTGCCAATGCAACTTATCCTGTTCCTTTAAGGTACCCAACATGTTTAGAAGCGTCCTATTGAAGCGTTCTACAGGATTACCCCGAGGATGATAAGGAGTTGTCCGTACTTTGTGAATTTTTGCCATCTCGCAAAGCTCTTTGATAAGTTTGGACTCAAAGTCAGCTCCTTGATCGCTTAGTATCCTCTCCGGGAAACCATAGTGGACAATGAATCCATCCCAGAAGCACTTAGCCACCGTCCTGGCTTTCTGGTTGTTGGTGGGTATGGCAACTGCATACTTGGTGTAATGATCCGTCATGACAAGTACATTCTGGACATTACTTCGGTCTGGCTCAATGGAAAGAAAATCTATACAGAGCAACTCAAGGGGCCATGTAACCTGGATGTTGACCAAGGGGGCAGATTTTTCATCGGCATCTGGGTTTTGCTTTCCTGATCTATAGGTCAGATAAAAAGAGAATATGGCTAATGCTGATAGCCATCGATAACTTATGGCATCAAGCTTTGCAGAGCTTAGAATGTAAGTAAGAGGATTACTGTCAGTTATGACAGAGAAGTGGTTTCCATACAAGTAGTCAGAGAATTTCTCGGTCACTGCCCACTTTAAAGCAAGAAACTCCAACTTATGGGCGGGGTATCAAGACTCACTTCTGGAAAGACCTCTACTAGCGAAAGCTATGACCCTTTTCTCTCCATCTTGCACCTGATATAATGCAGCACCAAGACCTGTGGTGCTTGCATCTGTGTGGAGGATGTAAGGCAAGGTCGGGTCTGCAAAACCCAGCACAGGAGCACTGGTAAGTTTGGAGACAATGGTGTCGAATTCTTCGTCACAAGCCGTTGTCCATGTGCTCCCAAATGACTCTTTTGGGTTAAAATATTTTCCTTTTAACTCACTGTTCATGGTCTTACAATTCAGTGGGGCATAACCAGCAGTTAAGTCATTTAAGGGTTTCACTATCTTGGAATAATCACGGATGAACCGTCGATAGTATCCCGAAAATCCCAAAAATGATCTTAACTCTTTTAGATTATTTGGTTTTGGCCAGGTCTTAAGAGCACTTATCGTTTCAGGATCTGTCCAGACTCCTGTCTCAGATATTATATGGCCTAAGTACCGGACTGTTGTTTGGAAGAACTTGCATTTTTCTGGGGATAATTTTAACCCATACTCTCCTAGTCTTCTCAGTACTTTTAGAAGCCGTTCTTCATGCTCCTCAGGGGTCTGGGAAAACACGATTACATCATCAAGGAATACCAACTTTCTGTACTTTCTGTAATCCACGCATAGTCTCACGTCACCATTCTTCTTTCGTACAACTATGATTGGTGATGCAAACGGAGACTCAGAATCAAGGATCACTCCTGACTCTTTTAATTCTTGCAAGTGCCGTCTGACAGCAGCCAGATCATGAGGATGGATAGGACGGGCTCTTTGTTTAAATGGAGTTTCGTCAGAAAGCTTGATGTGATGCTTGACCTTGGATGTTCGACCAAAATCGAGGTCGTGTTGCGCAAACACATCAGACATATCACTGAGCTTCTTACTGATCCTATCCCTTCACTCTTTGGGCAGTGGGGATTCTCCAAAGTCAAAAGTAAGCACTCCTTCGGAGCACCTTTGACCAGCAGGTACAGATCCCGTCTCGCGTTCTTGAGGGATGATACTCTCGATGGCATGCACTTCAGCAACAACAGCACTTGGCTGCAGTACTACATCCTGATGTGACTCATTCCGTAACTGCACAGTCAACTTTTGTGTTGGAAATGATGTCACCTGACCTACACCCCTTGAGAAGAGAACACCTCGAGGAAGGAAAGAGTTTGACGGGGGCTCCAGAAGAAAACATTCTTTAGTGGATAAGCAGTTCACATTTGCTTTTACACAAAGAGCAACTGTCTGCTGTGGTGGAATCACTACGGGCTCCTTGCTTTGTAGTCTCACCAGTCCAAGGCATGCATTGGTATTTTGTTTATGCCGTAATTCCAGAGTTTTAAGCACAGCACTGTATCCGTATCATGGAGAATGATGTTCAAGGATATTCAAGTTAGAACATTCAGCATACAAAGAATCAAGCGTATTCATCCCAATTAAGACTTTTCTGGGTTGAAGTCAGGAACAACTAGTGCCAGTGTGGAAATTTTAAACTCAGTTCCAACCATGTCTTCTGGAAAAGTTATTGGAATTTCGACATACCCTTTGTATGGAACTGGCTGGCCATTTGCTCCACTAACCTCAAGCAGAAGATTCAGGGGCTTGATGGGATGATTATTCAAGCAAGCTTGATAAAAGGACCAAGGAACTGAGGTCACCTGTGACCTGGTGTTGAGTAAGCAATGACATTCAGTCCCTGAGATTTTGACTTGCGCTGTACACTTTGATCCGATCAGACGCTGAATACGAAATTTGTGGTGTGAAGATTTGTGTTGTGGGCCTGAGTTTATACTGGGGGGACAACCTTTACGTTCACTAGTTCCAGTTTGTCCCGCAACTGGAACTGCTAGGCATTTAAAGAAGCTGCACCAACATGACTCTTCTCTCTATCCCACTCTTGTTGCTTCAACCGCAGTTCGTTTCTTTTCTTTTCAACTAGCCTTGGGTTCGGAGAGTTTTCACAGGTTACAGGTATGTGGCCATCTTCACCACATCTGAAGCAGTAACCAGGTCGTGGTCTGCATTTCATGACCGGATCACCGGTTGACTTAAACGGTTGTTATGCAATAAACTCAGGAGTGGTAGGAGAGGGTGATGTCTTATGCTTAGGTTTGACAGTCTTTCTGGACTTTGGGAGGGTCAGTGATGTTAACTGTTCCTTTAGCTCAGCAATTAGCTTTTTCAATTCAGCGGTCTCAGACAACAACTTTAACTCATGAGGGGATTTGCTTGAAATGGAAGAATCTTGGCTGTAAGCATGAGCAGATCTAGGTGATGGCTGTGGTTTCTGCTTAGAAGCACCAATGTGGCTTCTCATGCACAACCATTTCTGTGCACTCTTGTCTTCTCTGGTTCTAAGGGAACGCAGTAAGTCTTGGAATACGATAGGGTCGTCTCTACAAGTTTCGAGATGGAGCTCAGAAATGAGGGTGTCATCCCAGCAGCCTCTGCAAAACTGCCGCAGAAGATGATGGTGAGCCTCCGACGATTTAACTCCACCTCCCCTGACTGCCTTGCTCAGAGTAACTTGAAGCCTTTGGAGATAGCTAGATGCTTTCTCTCCATCATTCTGAAATGTGTTCATGAATTTTGAGAACAACTCATCACCATCATCAATTGCACCATAAGCTGCATCAAGCACATTAAGGTAAGCTCTGGGAGAAGCACGAGGCCCTAAAGGCTTGACAATATCAGTGGCAGGAGGTAAGAGACTCTCCATAATTCTCCTTACTCTTTGCAAGTCAGACACAGAAGGGTCATCGAAGAGTAAATCAACATTACAACGCCAAGTGTCGTAATCTGATTCATTACTGGGCTGTGGAATTCTCCCCAAGAAAGGGCGGAGCTTAACTATAGCAGTGGATGGAATTGCTCCAGCAACTTCACTCTTAACTATATGCTCCACAATGACTTTATGCACCTCTGTGGGATTGAAATGAACATGACTCATAGTATCTGACAAAAGTTTTTCAGACCTTGGTATGTCATCTTGAGTATGTGTTGGCGCATTGTAAATGGGACTCAGGACATTTATCTTGGAAGCATCATGCTCTTTAATGGAATTGAGCTCGTCAAGCTCAGACTCCTTTTCATCCACCTCTTCTGGAATTAAGGAGCTCGAGATCTGAGAGAGTCCTTCTCGTAGCAAAGCGTTGAAGGATTTTCCACTTTGCTTAGCAATGGCTTTCAGGGTGGATAAGTAAGAGGTTGTGGTACCAAAACTCTCCTTGGAAGAGTAGACACTGCTCAAGGCTCTTGTCTGGTAAGTTAAGCTTGGGTTGTCTTTATCTGTGTAGCTAAAGGGTAGCAAGCGACTTATTGATTCCATAGCTGATCCAAAGTTGTACTCTAAAATGGTGTGGTCATGATACTTGGACTCAGGATCGTAAATGGGAAGGACTCTTGCAATGGAAACATGCTGCTTTAAAAGATCAAGGACCTCTTCATCCTCAAGAGTGTTAATTGGTCCACTGACTAGAAGAGCATTTAAGATTTTTACACTTTCCTTCTGTACTATTTTCATGTTTTCAAAGTCAATTCACTTGCCACACTAAATAAACGGATTTGAATGTCTCGTTTGTAAATTTTTCCTAGAATGTAAAGTATAAATAAGCTATTAATTACACCTCCTGGCTGGCTCACCACTTTTTATGTAACACCTGCGTCGATTGACAGGCACTGACAATATATTAATATCAATAGGCCAATAGGTTCGGCTCGGAAGGCATAAATCAAACAGCCCAACTTTGTGGGAAAATAAATCTGTATTAAAAATAAATTGGTTGTTTGTAGAGAATAAAGTGAAAGAAAAAAAAAATTATTTCACAGTATTCACAGTTTCAATTGAATGACACTTTGTAATGAAAAAAAAACTCAAATTACAATATATGAATTATGCATGGACTAATCTGGGTGCACCCAATAACTATATAGATTAGTTAGACTGCACTCGTATAAAAAGTTCACAATTATAACTTTTGACAAGATCAGTTAACTCAAAACAGGAAAAGAAAACGTTTTGAAAATCAAAATGTTACAAGAGCAATTCAGGAAATTTTGATTCAATGGATTCTGTTCAGTAACTCTGTAAAGTACATTTAATTTGGTAAATAAAATTCAAAAAGGTTTGGTTCAATAAATTCAATTCAAAAGATTTCAGTGCAAAGATTCAATTTGGTTCGATTCCGTAATTTCAGTTCAAAAAGATTCAATTCCAGTGACTTGGTTAAAAATGGTTCAGTTCAATAGATTCAAAAGAAAAAAAAGGATTCGATTCTCCGGTTCTGCAAAAACTCAGTGTGGTACGAAAAAATAATATTTCCGTCTTCACAAAGACACTCCTTTGAGCGATCTCTCGAAGTAAAAAAAAACTAAAAATGTGGCTCTGTTTGTGTGAACTAGCAGGTAACTGGAATTTTCCTACCCGGTTCCTGGGTTAGATTCAACTGTTCAGCGTTCGTCTCGTGTGGGTTGACTCGCCATCTCGCATCGTGCTCAAATTGAAATGATCGGAGTTCCAGCATAAAAAAAACCTGACCTGTATATATACACAGGCAACATTAAGTACAGCTAGCATTTGTTGGCCTGCTAAACATTTAACAGTAACACTTTCACTGTAATTCAACAACTCAGTCGACATTACGCCATCTAATTAAACAATAAATATCATCATCATACAATATGAACACTTGCAACTCATGCACATTACTGCTTAACCAACAAACCTCTTCTAACTTGTAATAAACCAGAACTCATCAGTATCACATTATCTCTCACTCAAATACATCGCTGCACATATCTGATTGCATATATGACTGTTTACACAGTGCAAAATGTGTACTCACCAAAATTCAAAGAAATAAAAGCATATATGTACTTTGATCTTCTTTAACTCCTCTTTTTAGCTCTTGCTCAAAGTTATGCTGCTGCTAATATCATTAATCTTTTAGAAAAGAAAATGGCTTCTCGCATACTGCAACTAACGTGGTGGGGCGGGACTTCAACATAAACCTCACTTAATTGGACAGTCATTAAAATGTCAATCAACACACTAACTTTTCACTTTGATTTTCTAATTTCTTGCACTTATTATTAGTATTATTTCTGGTTAGTTTATTATTTTAACACTCTTTAATTCATTCCTTATTTTATAATAATTTTAAATTATACAGGTTTACATGATCGCTACCATTTTGTTTATTTAAATGGGGAGTCATCTCATTTATCACCAGTAAAATATGGAGTGCCACAAGGATCCGTCCTAGGTCCCCTTCTATTTTCAATATACATGTTGCCCCTTGGTAATATTATTAGAAAATACGGGATTAGTTTCCACTGTTATGCTGATGATGCTCAGCTATATATCTCAATGAGACCAGATAAAACTTCTAAATTATCTAAGATAACAGTGTGTTAATCTGGGTGTTCTATTAGACAGCAACTTGTCTTTTGAAAATCATATTTCCCATGTTACAAAAACGGCATTCTTCGATCTTAGAAACATTACCAAGCTACGAAACGTTACTTGTTTCTGATGCAGAAAAGCTAGTTCATGCATTCCTGACCTCCTGACTGGACTATTGTAATGCACTGCTAGGTGGTTGTCCTGCATCTTCAATAAACAAGCTACAGGTAGTCCAAAATGCAGCAGCTATAATACTTACCAGGTCAAGAAAATATGATCATATTACCCCAATTTTACAGTCTCTGCACTGGCTACCTTTTAAGTTCCGTATTGGTTACAAATAATCATTACTTACCTATAAGGCCCTAAATGGTTTAGCTCCTGTGTACCTAACTAGCCTTCTACCACGTTACAATCCAACACGCTTCCTAAGGTCACAAAACGCTGGACTTTTGGTAGTTCCCAGGACAGCAAAGTCCACTAAAGGAGGTAGAGCTTTTACACGTTTGGCTCCCAAACTCAGGAATAGTCTTCCTGATAATGTTCGGGGTTCAGACACACTTTCTCTATTTAAATCTAGATTAAAAACGCCTCTCTTTCGCCAAGCATTCGAATAATGAATCTCTTAAATTGTGACTGCAGTTGCATCTGATCAAATGTGCATTCTTATTCTTTAGCTTGTGTTAAACTAATTAATTTTACTTTGTTTGAACAGCAGCTATGCTAATTATGTCTCTATTTGTTTCTCTGATTACACAAGCTCCAGTCTGGATCCAGAACACCCAAGAAGAGATGGTGCCAACCCCTCAGAGGAACCCAGATGATGCTAACCCTGAATCAACAAACAGAACTAACAAATATTGCTACAAGTGTGACTGAATCATATAATAATTGCTGTTAATAATGTTCATCATCTGGCTGACTACGTCTTGTATTAATTTTTCTGAAAAATCCTGTCATATGCGCACAAACTGACAATCACCACTTATAAGCTACTACAAAATATTGTATAAACATTTTCTGTAAAGTCGCTTTGTAATGATTTGTACCGTAAAAAGCACAAAAAAACCACAAACGCTGGCTTTCATTCATCTCCCTTGCGTATTCGGATGAGGTTATATGCGGTGCAGAGATCTAATTTGGTGAAAATGGGAGCCCCACGTAGTTGTTCCAAGGCTGCTGGGACGAGGGGAAGAGGATAACGGAATTTGATTGTGATGTCGTTCAATGCCCGGTAATCAATGCAGGACCGCAAGCCTTCATCCTTTTTTGCCACGAAGAAAAACCTGGACGCGGCAGGGGAGGTGGATGGGACTATATAGCCTTGCTTGAGGGCTTCCTCCACATACTCCTCCATGGCCTTCTGTTCGGGCAGTGGCAGAGGATAGATCTTACGTCGGGGCACTGGCTCACCAGGAGTCAGATCAATCGCACAATCCCAGGGTTGGTGAGGCGGTAATTTAGGAGGTTTTCTTGGGACAGAATATGTCATGGAATTAATTATAGCAGGGCGGTATCTTGACTGAGCGCTTCTCCCAATGACTTTCTATGGATGTGGTATTCATTGCATTCTTCCGCCGTGCCAGAGAAGGGCGCTGGTCTGACCATGGGGCTGGAGAACACTACCAGAGAGGGAGTACTATGATCCGATGGATGTTTTAAAACTCTCCATAGTTAGTCAATGAGGTCCTGGAAGGTGTTGGGTTTGCTCATCCTGTGAGTCCTGTTTTGGTCCAATCTTCTGTAAAAAGTAGACTCAGAGGCAGAAGGTCAGTATAAACTGGAAGAGCACCGAGAAGACTTGAGAGGTAAACAGGTGAGCAGATCAGTGAATTATATAATTACTTTGAGGTGAATAGGGTGAGTGATGATCTCTTCTCTCTTACAGAAGTATAAGATGAATGACTGGAGAACGGGAGGAGCACACACCTCAGTGTAGACGCTGGAGCTTGCCTTGGAAGGATTACGGAGGAGATATTCACTAGAGAAGGGGAGAGGAGGTAAGTAGACAGGTAGGTCAATACAGTTGATGCTGGTAACAAGACCAGTGGTGTCATCACGAGATCGGACGGTGAATGAAGCTGAGGTATAGTGCTTATGTATGGTGGCTGAGTGGTTAATGGATTACGATCAGGTGCCGGTGATTAGTACTCGGTGATTGGTGCTCTGGGATTGGCTAGGAAATGAACCTGACCGATCTGTGACAGTCCAAGGTAAAAAGCACATTTTAATAAAAAAAAGTTGAGAAGTTAAATCATAGCATAGCTTAGTAGTTTAGTACATAAGATAATATACACGAATGCAGTTTCATTTGTCTGAGTACAAAGTTTTATTTTTGCAATATTTCACCCTGTTTTGTCCCACTTCTCAAGAATCAGTGACACAGAAAAAACGCACAATGGCCAGGTTAGCTACATATCTTTGATTAATTCATATAATAAATAATAAAAAACACATTTGTTTATTTATTTATTTATTTTTGTGTGTGTGTTATTTATAAGCCTGAGGAATGTAACAAGACGGTTCAATTCAACAATTTACCAATTTAAATATATAAATCCTTATTTCCTGTAGTCTGTGACCCCCTAATTTAAATAAATTAATCTCAAATTAAGAAATGTCTCAAAAACAAATGTTTTAGTCTGGATTAATTTAAGTAGAATTAGCCCAGTTTGACTTTTAATCCTTGTCTGGCAGACAGTCCCCATGTTTGTCTGACATTGTCTTTATTGCACGTTTCACATGTTTTATTGTCAGTTAAGTTTTTTTCCCTTGATTTACTTGTTTTTGCTTAATTGTGTCTGTATTTACTTTTATTTTTATTAAATGTTTTGCACTTTAATCCTACTTGCTCTGTCAACTAGCATTACAGTGCACATGTGCAAGGTATTTTTGAGCAGTTACATTCATAGTTTTCTTGTTGATCTGATTATTACATACACCACCCCTTTCAATCCCAAGTAATGAGAATCTTGATTTAACGGTTCTGGGCTGCATTTCCCAAAAGCATCACAAACCTAAGTTGATCATAGTGCCATCGATGGTTCTACGATCAGTTTTGGCTTACAATGATTTTGGGAAATGTAGCCCTTGGTGTGTTTAATTAAACAAGGTCAGAACAAAATTGAATAGAGCTGCATTACTTCATCACCATCACCTCTCTACCATGAGTTCTAAGCAGGATATATATTAGAGTAATCATTAATATTAGTTCATAGGCATTTCGAAATCCAATCTCAAAACACTTCAATCTTGGGTGACAAGAACATGTTTATTTATCAACTTTGTCAATTTGTCATGTCATTATCCTGGTGCAAATGTCCCCTCACAGACTTACAACACAGTGATGGCATTAATATATTTACGAAAAAAAAAAAAGAAGCAGGAAGTAATAACTCACGTTAATTTTCATGCACAAAACCAATGTGTGTTGATTGTCATGACAATTGCAAATGTTGTTGCAGCACAAATGTGGCACTTCAGAACAAAATCAGAATTAGAGCTGCCTCTGACAAAAGAAAAAGCTAAATAGAAGATATTGAAAGGGACAAATTGCTCAGAATAGCAGCACTACCATCATTACTTGTGGGCAGGGTTCCCATGGCTCATATGTAACATTTTTCCAACACAAAAAATAGTATTTGCTCATATTTAAACCCCACTGCTAGGAGATTAATAACATTGAGATTACATGTACAGAAAAATATCTAATTTGTATGTTAATAATTCAGACGGTTAGAATTTTATTCAAGAACAACATTAAGTTGCAAGAAACCCAGATATTGCCGTAACGGTAATGTCTATCAATACAACAAAAATGCTGAACTCTTCTGTGAGGAAAGATTTAAAGAGTGAGAAAAAATGAATGAAAAAAAAATTCATTCAAAAATCAGGATACATTTCTGCTTTAGTTCATTCATACCAGTACTTAGAAGGCTATTCTGGTGCATATATTCCGAAAGAGCAAAAAAGCAACAACGAAATGACATTGTAAAGCATCAAGGACTATTTATAAAGACGCAGAGGTATTTATCAGTCTTCTAAAATGCAATAGACCCCTCTTCTTCCAAAAAACAAACAAACAATGCATTTAACATATTCTTAAAGACTACCCTATGATTATATTTATAAGCATTAATAATCCAGATATTCTCATATTCTAATAATAGTATAGTTGTGTTGTCACATCATTTATTGATTTATATACATGCAGAGCTCAAAATATTATAAATCATTTACACTGTGTATGCCACCCAGTAGATGACATTTACCACAGCAAAGGTGAAAGGGAAGACAGCACGAGCGTAGATATCGATGGTGTCAGCATCGATAGGTTTACACTTGCAGCATTTCTTCTCTTCACTGCTTTCCTTCTGTGCCCGACGGGACCGAGTGCCACGGACCTCTGTCTCTTCATGTGGATCTCCAGGAGGGTCAGTGGTCCGCTGGGCCCTGTTTTGCCTGTTTGTGACAAGGAGGCCCTGGTTCATGCCAGCCACAGAGAGCGAAAACAGAACCATGGCCTGCTTTCCATTCTTTACCATGGACTGCAAAAGAACATGAGGGGAAAATAAGAGTTGTCCATTAAAAGTCATAGGTGGGAATTATTTTTTTTAACTTTGTTATACTCTAAACTGAATAAGGTTTTAATTAATATTGGTGGTAAATGGTAAATTCAGGGAAAACGGGCATGTAATTTATTTACCGATATATGTTTTTCATTTATTTATTGCCTTTGTTTACTTTAAGGTGCAGCTGTAATATTTTCATGTGATTTAAATTTTATTTGGAAGGTACATAACAATAAACATTTTGATATCATGCTGACAAATGTATTTTCAGGTTAATTAAATCTCTGATTTATAAAAAAATTATCCCATATCCCATATCTTAATAGTGTCCCTTTAATTAAAGACTATTGTTATACTCTTAAAGTGAAAACCCATTGAGCACAGTGCAATCTTCAATGACCCACTTTACCTGAATTCATCCTACTTGAGATTCGAGAATATATGAAATACTCGAGACTTGGTCAATTATAGCACACAGTTTCACCCTTCTGCACAAAAATAATCTTCTGATAGTACCTCTGCACTCTTATTCGTCTTGACTTTGGCTTTCTCCTTCTTGCTGTAGTCTGCGTTATAGTGAGCAAAAGCGTATTCGATCAAGGCAGCGAATACAAAGACGTAGCAGATCCAGAAATACACGTCCAGAGCTTTGATGGCAGAAGCACGGGGCAATGATGAACGAGCACTGACCATCAGTGTTGTCATGGTGAGCACCGTTGTGATTCCTGAAGATTAAAGGACACATGGAAATATTGCTTTAACTTGTCAGGTTCATTTGTGTGTGTGATTTGTTTTAAGTGTTCTAATTTTACTGATTATTGATTTCACTAGACATTCTACTAACTTTGTTACTACATGTCAACTAACTCAGTCGTAGTATACTATTAGGTTAGTGTCAATAGAATAGGTTGAAATACAATTACAAAGTTACTTATAGTTAGTAGAATATCTGTTGGGGAACCATTAAAATAAAGTGAATATTAATCAGACAGTCTACTAATACTCTAGTAACTGGTAGTTGATGTGTACTCGTAAAGTTACTTATAAAGTAAAAACTTGGAATATCAAAATAAAGTGTTTACCTAATAATTTTTCAAATATACATATATATTTGTATATTTGCAAAAGTCAAAAAGTTTGGAAACATTACTATTTTTAATGTTTTTGAAAGAAGTTTCTTCTGCTCATCAAGCCTGCATTTATTTGATCAAAAATACAGAAAATAAAGTAATATTGTGATATATTATTACAATTTAAAATAATTGTTTTTAAATTTATTATACTTTAAATTATCATTTATTTTCTATGATGCAAAGCTGAATTTTTAGGATCATTATCACATGATCCTTTAGAAATTATTCTAATATGATGATTCATTATCAAAGTTGGAAACAGTTCTGCTGCTTTATATTTTTTCAGAACCTGTGATACTTTTTTAGGATACTTTGATGAATAAAAAGTAAAAAAAAAAAGAAAAAAAAAGCTATGTTTTTAAAATATAAATATTTTGTAATAACAATATACACTACTGGTCAGTAATTTGGGGTCAGTAATTTTTTTTCTTTCTTTTTTAAAATAAAATCAATACTTTTATTCAGCAAGGATGTGTTAAATTGATAAAAAGTGATAGTAAAGAAAATATATTATTAGAATATATATTATTAGACTTTTTTTTTCTTTTGGAATAAATGCAGTTCTTTTTAACCTTTTATTGATCAAATATATTCGACAGCAGAACTGTTTCCAACACTCATAATAAATCAGAATATTAGAATGATTTCTAAATGATCATGTGATAGACTGATGTTACATGTGACACTGAAGGCTGGAGGAATGATGCTGAAAATTCAGCTTTGCATCACAGGAATCAATTTTTAAGCTGTAATAATATTTCACAATATTACTGTTTTTTCTGTATTTTTGATCAAATAAATGCAGGCTTGATGAGCAGAAGAAACTTCTTTCAAAAACATTAAAAATAGTATATATTTTATATATATATAGACACACACACATATGGTGAAGTGTACACTTTAGAAACTGTAAGTTACAGACCTAAAGTAACTCTTGCTGGCACAGCTGATTGGCTGATCCAGAATGAAACCCATGACATGGCAACCAGTAGGATTGAGGGCATGTAGGACTGGATGATGTAAACTCCTCGGTTACGTCTTAGTTGAAACCGTAAGCTGAGACGTGGAAATCTCCCTGCTGTTACAAGAACGACAATATTTGTCTTGAGAATATGTAACATGGTTTCTGAGTTAACAAAACAGATGAAAATCATTCAAAATCAAAAAAGAATAGCAGCAGCATTAGCGATAATGTATTTGAGAGAATTAAGTTACATCTGATGTATCGTGTCGATGAAAAGCCTCACCAGATTTAAAGTTCATCACCTCTGTGACAAAGCGATAATCTGTGATGGTGAACTGGGACAGCTCCAATTTGTCCAGCCCATGAATGTGTTTCTGACTCTCTGACCAGTGATACACAATGTCTTCTGAAGAGTAGCCATCTGCAAAACCACCAACAGGAAAAAGAAAATAAAGGATTTTTGTGAAATATAGGCCTGGTTTAACAGATGGGCCTTATATTAAGCTAGGATTAAACAATAGTTCAATTAGGACACTTAAGTTGTTTTTATAAAAAACATTACTACGTAGTGTGCATCTTTAGACAAATCAATGACACATAATTTAAGATATGGCAGGGAGTAAGTTTCATAAGTTAAAACAGCTCAAACATGCATTTTATTCTAGGCCTAGTCTTAAGACTTGTTTGTGAAACTGGGGGGAAAAGTCACAGGCATCATTATCATGGTTTGTTTTTTGTGCAGGAATCATTTTTGTGCTCATGAAGCTGAAACACTGTAAATGCAAAAGTGACATGCCAGATATAAGTTTTGCCTTTACTCACAGCTTTCCAAGTCTAGCATGCATTCCTGTTCATCCATGGGGTATTTGGTGAGGTCCATATCGCATGCAACTGTAGACGTAATTCTGAAAGGGAAAACATCACGATTAAACACTTCGAACATGAAGCAGGTAACAGAGAAGAAATAAACCCTCTGCGATCTTGTGTTAAGACTTGAAAGTAAATGATATGATCCTATGAAAATAATGATGTTGTTGGGATTTTATTCAAATTGTTGGTGCCGTTAGTTTGCTTTACACAGCTCTCAGAAATAAGTCATTGGTCAATGGTGGCCTTTATTGATTAATTAAGTAGACAAGCGGATAGGCAGATTTATTAGACCACTTTGTGTTTATTTTGTTATAATGACTATTTATAAACGTATTAGGTTTTTTTGAATTAGAATTGTCTACCCTTTATCGTGACCTGTCAACATTACAGCTTTACAAAGTCCTTTGACATTTATTGCCAATGCAAAATTACGAACTAGTTTAAAATGCACTAAAAACAGCCACGAACCGACTGCTGTAGAGAATGACTCCATCAGGCTGCAGGCGTATTAGTTTGTTCTCCACAGTGACATCGTGAAACCAGGCTGATTTGGCATTAACTATGAATGTGTCTGGTAACCAGAGTTTGTCCACAAAGCGGCTGTCCAGGCCAAGAGTTTTGTTTGTGTGGTTGTACGACAGACGGTCATCTCTCCAGCTCTGCCGCAGAAATATTGTCATGGTGTATTCCTGTCAAAACAAATGCACAGAAACAAAACCTTTCTGAGACTTGAGTAGTGTACAGATTTACAGACAAGTTTACTTTAAAGCACTGAATTAAATCAAGCAATAAGCCATTAGAGGCTGTGCATTACAATAGTTTGACCATTGATATGGGGTGCTCTTCCTCCTAAAACACAGTAAAATCAGCGATTAACATAGATAATAATAATACTCAGGGGAGCTGCACAAGATCCCGGGCCCTATGCATAGGCAGTCCTAATGTGCCCCCCACTCCCTTGAAAATATATATTCCAGACTTTTCAAGGGCCCTCTCTTCCTTTGTGGCCCTGGTAATCAGTACTGGTTTTACCCCCAGTCCGGCGCCCCTGATAATACTTATTACTTTTGACCAATAGGTGGTGCTGTGATGAAATTTACGTACTGTTGTCAGTGTGTTGTGACAAGGGCACACACAAAGTTTGGTGGCAGCTTCAGATTCAGTTTGGTATAATGCCATCAGTGTGTCAAATATGGTAATAATGGTTTGGTCTAGCAATACATAATTCACAACCTTTGTAGATATGGTCTGAAAATAGATTGACTGATCAACCTGACCCATATTATTTTAATAGGATGATTTTAATTTGATTTGATTTATTTGCAAGCAGTTCTCTGGAATACCATTGACTCAACAATAGGTGCTTGTGAACCGTCTGTGCTTGGTTCTGCTATAAACACATTAATATTGAATGTGTCAGTTTCTTTGTTTGCACTGTTTTCTCTTGTGTCATCATGGTTATTGATTGATTCTGTTCAGGTGTGTCTTGTTAATTATCCTCGGTTGGTATGTGTATCTCTAAATTGTTTTTCATTTGTAAAAAAGAGAAAAGAAAAAAAAGTAAATAAATCCAGCATAAATCTGAAAATTTTCACACAGAAATGAAGGCCTGGTACTAGAGCACAAATGCAATGTAGAAAAGACACGCTCACTCACATGCATGCGCACACACACACACACACACACACACACACAGGAGTGACATTTTTATAGGAACTGGCAAATAAATCCTAAATAAATCGTAAAATGTCTAGACAAAAATGAAGGCCTGATACTAGAGCACAAATAAAAATGGAATGAGCATAACTCACTCACTCACTCACGTACGTACACACACGCATGCACAAGCGCACACACACACACACACACACCGTTCATATCTGATTATTGCAGTGTTTTTTTTGTTGTTTTTTTTAAATACAATTGTTTTGATTTTTACTTTTTAGATTGAAAAACATATGTGCCTGAGTTCATAGTGACCCCAAAGACCAGATTTGCAAACTGGAAATGAGGGACATTTGAAGGTTAAAAGTCACTGGACTACATAAAAAGACCACATACGGTGGCAAGCAGCTTAGACAACTTAGTGGTCTTGTGATTTCTATGTATATTTGCCAAAAGTTACTTCCTGTGTTTTTACAACTGAGGATGGTGTTTAGAGGACCACTGAAATGTCTTGTTGTTTCTTATGTGTCCAGTGTCCAGTGTGTGTAAAATTTTATTAATTTTATATTTTCTTTCTGGAACTCAATCCACTCCATTTTGAAAGAAAAATATTAAAAAGAAGCTTAGCACATTACATTTTTTAAATTTACATTAATGACAAAAATATGATTGTTTTCTAGAAACCACAACAAAACAAATCTAGTACATCACACGTGAAATAGTGATATCAAAAACCTTACCATGTTGGCTTCTGAGATATGATCAATACTGGCTACTTCAATTGCCATGGCAACATTCACAGGAGGTCCTGAGGAGACATGTGAGAAAAGAAAAAATAAATGATCATACTTCACCAACTTGACAACTAAATTTAACTAATTTGGGAAAAAAACAGCACTCTTTAAGCCTTATTTAAATTTTACAAATCTTTAATTAAAAAAAAAATTACATGAACCATGCTAAAAGATAAAAATGAAGTAAATCAAATAAAATGATCAAATTCATTCCCTGGACACCAAAAGAAGGAAGCTGCTTCAAGAATGTAAAATATCACTTCCACTGGTGTTTTTTTTTTTTTTTTTTTATGTAGAATGGTACGTTTATGAAAGAAAAACAGATGCAAGGTACTCAGATTTGGTGTACAGTGTCAACAAAAAGTCTTGAGTGGCTTAGATTTGTTGTGAGTCATGTGACTGCTATGAATGCTATCAATGTGACTGTATAATTTATATATATAATTATGTAAATATTTTATTATGCAGTATATTAGGCAGTCTGAGAATAGAGATGCAGCAACAGGAGAACTGTGTCAGCAAGGGACTTTGAGCCAGGACTCAAGGTCTCCTGAAGCGATACCATGCCATATGTCAGAGCACAATCCACAAGGATATGACACAAATCTGTCATGTTTGAAGGGTGCCACATTGTAAAATTTGTGAAGTAGTTCCCAAAGCAACTGAGAACCTTTAAAGCCTGGTTTCTGCTTGATGCACAAGTGCAAGGGTCAAAGGTCTAAAGACGTAAGAGCCACCTGTCCACCTCATTCACTTTCCTTTTATCCTTTCCCATTATAATATAATATTCATATACATTACCAATCAAACTTTTTGATCAGTAAGACATCAAAAGTGATGTTAAAGAGTGTGACGAGAGGGCCGGGGCTGAGAGCCGTGGGAACGGAGCGAGTGAAAGTGATAACGAGCGAAACCTGTGCCACTCACCGGTCTCGAGTGCCACAGAGGAGCTCCAGAAGGATAAATTAGAGGAGTGACGGCAGTGCAAGATGAGAGAGGACCAGGCCTGGATTTTATTTTGTGTTTTGGTTCTGTTTGTGCGTTCGTACACATTAATTATTAACCATACCAAATCTTAATATTTGAAAGAAATAGGACATTGACTTTATTGACTATTTTTTCATTCATTATTTTCAACTCAAGAAAAAAGCGGACATTGCATGAGGACAAACAAAAACTTGGTATACAAAATATTTGTGAGATAATAGTATGTTTTCTCATAGAAAACTGTTTAATAAATAATGAACATCAGTGGACATGAAATGTTAACTAAATTATAGAATGACCCACATATTATAATCAATTATAACTTAAGTTTCATAAATGCAGAGCAATGTGTACACAGGTCCGCAGAGGAGAACCACTGACATACTGAATAAGATAGGTTTGCTTTATTACTAGGTACTTATCAATATGACATGTGGTGTGCCTGTCACAAGCTTGTTTCTTAGGACATGTTTTAAATATATGTGGGATAATTGTAATACTCTAAAAATAGACAGTAAAAACTGGAGCATTTGTCATAGGAAGTGTGAGGTTTGTTGTGAAAAAAGGCTAAATACTGATGACTGCAAGTTGTTGAGCAGTGTAGTGTAAACTGCACATATAAAACTCACCTCCAATCCCTGGGCGAAAGTTTCGAGCATAACCTTTCATTAAATCATCCAGATTAGGCAACCAGGATATTTCAATTTCTGTGGCAACATAGTCACCAATATCACTCAGCATGGCCCTACAGGGACAAAACAAACCAATGTTCTTCACTTTCTCTCTCAAAGTTTTAACATAGATGCAGATGTGTGACATGAAATTGCAGTTTGATATTCACAATATTGAAATATATTATTGGGACATATTTATTTGGAAGTGAATGTAAATACAGGACAAATGGATGGATTGAAAAGGTGTTAAGCAAAATAGGATAAAACACAGAAACCTAGCATCAGAAAGCAAAACCAAAACCCAAACTTAATGAGGGGCTTAATGGATGCTGGTTACACAATAAGAAACAAAATAAGCCAAAAATGATAGAAACCGAGGCCAAAATACAACAAACAGACACAGACATAAAATACAAATTGGGGCACTGAATCAGGAAGCTAAGGAGGTAATGAGGGCTATGCCAAACAGACATAAAAGACAAATCCAAGTAACAAAACTGACAATTGGAATATAAAGCTCTTTTTTCCTATTGCATTTTAAAAATATGGCTGAAACTTCTAGTTTGGAGAATAATAAGGTTGCGCTGAAAATTATACTCATCTGTCAATTTGACTGAATGATCTGCAAATTTTCCTTCATGACCTATTTTAGTATGACAGTTGCAATTTTAATGAGACATGTATTATAAGAATTTCTGTGGCAAATGCTCTTTTTAGTCCAGTGTTCTCTGTTCCTTCTCACTATTTTCTGTCTTTTTCTTCTGCTAAATCTATGAAAAAGAGAGCAGATTCTGCGCAATTGTGGCCTGCGCTTTCAATTTAAAAAACAATATTTCCCATGAATAATTCAATGCGATAAGAATCCCTCCTTTTTTTCTTTCCAATCTCCCACATTTCTTTTCCACTTTATTAATCTCTTTTAGTGGTGTTTACTGGAAGAAACAGGGTGTACAATATTTGTGTCTGTCAAAATGATGGAAAGCTCTCTGAAACATCAATACATCATTTGTAAATGATGGGAATTTTTTGTTAAAAGAAACAAATATTACATATTACTAATATTTAACTTGTTATTTGTTGTCTGCTGAAAGTAATTTGTTAATACATTTACATGTTTACATTTCCATTTAATGTTCATTGATTTGAAGAGTGAAGAGAGACATTCATGTTTCCATCTGCATTTCTATTCGTGTCTGTTATCATTTTCTTTTTTCTTTTGCCTCGTTTCTTTTCTCTTTCGCGCTGTTTTTCATGAGTTCATCAAACAACAGTGGTAAGTCAGAATCATTCTTCAATCATGGTGAGTAATGGCTACGTCTCCTGCTATTGTTGTTTGCACCTCTAGTCACATGTACCGTACATATACAGTTTATCTCTCTCTGTCGGCGATGAGGGATTCAAATGTGATAAATGCATGGAAATAGTTATGCTGACAAGAGAAGGTTTCAGAATTAAAGACACGCATCCAAACTTTAACTGAGGAAAGAAAGACTGTGAGGGCTCTAGATACAGCTTTGGATGTGACTAGCTCAGGGATTCTTGTACATTGTTCGGTTCCGCTAACAGTGCCCCTGCAGCAGGGCAACTGGGTGACTGTGGGTCAAAACACAGCTCTTCTGTTCCGATCAATACATTAAACAGGTTCTCCTCACTCAGTGATGTACCCACTGAGAAACCTGATGAAAGTGCTCTAGTTCTTGGTGATTCTATTGTACGGAACGCAGGGCAGTAGCTGGGGTTAGGGGGCCCTGGTGCAGGTTGTACCAGTGGGCCCTGTTTGAAAGTGTTTCATTTGTATGTTCGTTCTTTTTATTTGTTTGTGCTATTTACACAGAGTTTACATTTTTTTTTCAAGTTTGTGTCAGTTTATTTGCTCTAGTTCAGAAAATGGTAATAAAATCTGACAAGAAGAGTTAGACTGTCAGAACAAATTAATCTTAATATAATCCTAATATCAGATAACTGATAGAAAGATATGTAATGGATTACAATCAAACGGAAACTTCAGACAACTGTCAATACTTTGTTGACCAATTACCAAGCAATGATTAATTTTGTTCAGTCTGTGGTGTTAAAAGGTTGCATTAGCAATTATGGAAAAAACACGTAAGGAAAACATGGTGAGGTCAAAGTGTGGTCTTTGGTCCCAAAAATTATTTATTTATTTTTTGTATCAATTTCACTAATCCACTTTATGAAAGTTTATTTGGGTATAATATGCCACAGTTCACTTTATTTTGCTATACTCACTTACATAAATTCATTATAGTGTTCTGCACGTACTAGTAATAAAAAAAGAAGAAAAAAAAAACAATATCAAAAATTATATCTGGTGTCTGAATAATTGTTGGTTTGACTATGCATTAATTCTTGTTAAAACTACAAAGTAATTCAGTCGAGAGCAGGGAGTGATTTTCTTTCTTGCATTTTCTTGGATTAACATTACAGCAGCTAACCCTCACTTTAAGAGACAATGAATGCATCCAATATAATACACATCCGAAATGTTTACTTTCACTTCAAGACAACCAATAGTTTTTTCAAACATACTTTCCAAGATGGGTATTTTGATATATTTTTTATGTATTTGTCGTACAAGAAAAACAAAAAGAAAAGAAAAAAAACCAGGAAAAAACAGAACAAAGTGTTCAAGTGTTTTGCGCCGCCTCTAACAGCGTGAGCCCTGAACACCGAACACCGCGGCTGCTGAATTGGGCTATTTTCTGTTTGTTTAAACTGCGATTTGCATTCACTCGTTCAGGTGCAGGAGGAACTTCGAGGAGAACTTCGCAGAAGAGAGCTCGGTTCAGTGTTGCTGTCTGTCAGACGCGGCTCTCTCTCCATGTGCGCACCGAACACAGCGTGTAACCAGCTACTCAGTTGAGCTTTTCCGCGTCTTGTGTTTGAATGCTTTAAACGCTTTTGAATGTTTAAATTGGCAAGGCTTAAAAACATGTGAAAATTGTAAGCTTTCGAGACGACACGCAGCAGTGGCCTGTCTACTGTCCTGAGCGTCTTTTTAGACTGGCTTCAGCCAGACGGTAGAGATCGCCGAGGGCCCCCACTCGGCCGTGGGCCCCTATAATCGTCACAACCTTTCACCCCACTAGCGACGGCCATGACGGAACGTGAAAATAGAGACACCAGTCACCATAGTCCACTGTTTATGGGAGCCAGAGCGCCTGACATCTTGGCAAATTGAAAAGTGCTGGCTAATGCTAAACGTAAATTCAGTAAGATTGTTTTTCATGCTAATGAAATTCAACTTCAGCAGTCAGAGATCACTAAAAATAACATTAAAGAGGTGTGTGAACTTTCAAGCATAATGTCAGACACTGTAATATGCTCTGGTCCCCTCCCTGTTTACTGTGGTGATGAGATACATAGCAGATTGTCATCACTCAATGGCTGGATGTCTAAGTGGTGCCCGCACAATAACATAGGTTTCATAGACAATTGGACGAGCTTTTGGGGCAGACCTGACCTGTTGAAAAGAGAGTGTCTTCATCCCTCTTGGGGTGGCGCCACTCTCCTCTCCAGAAATATGGCAAATAGTCTTAGAGTTTATACTTGACTAACTGGAGTCCAGGTCAGGAAGCAGACAGACTGGCTAAACCGACCGTCTGCTAGCTGTCTCACGTCACAGAGGTCAGTTAATTCTCAGCACATAGAGACTCTTTCACCTAGATATCACACTATAGAGACTGTGTCTGTTCCCCGAACTACAAAATACAAAAAAAGTCCAAACCAACTTAAGAGTAACAATTTAATTGAGGTTCAACAAATAAAAAAAAAAACAGATGTACTGTAATACCGATAAACAAATGATAAAGCTTGGCTTATTGAATATCAGAGCCCTTTCTATGAAAGCACTTTTTATAAATTATATGATTACTGAACATAATCTACAGTAGATGTGCTCCGTTTGTCAGAAACCTGGCTAAAACCTGATGATTACATTATTTTAAATGAGTCGACCCCCCAATAATACTTTTATAAACATCAGCCGCGTCCAAAAGGTAAAGGGGGAGGTGTTGCTTCAATTTATACAAATATTTTCAGTATTTCTCAGAGGGCAGGTTTCAAATATAACTCGTTTGAAGTAATGGTGCTTCATATAATATTATCCAGAGAAACAAATGTTAATGATAAATCCCCTGTTATGTTTGTACTGGCTACTGTATACAGGCCACCAGGGCACCATACAGACTTTATTAAAGAGTTTGCTGATTTTATGACTGAGTTAGTGCTGGCTGCAGATAAAGTTTTATTTCTTGGTGATCTTAATATCCATGTTAATAATTAAAAAGATGCATTGGGATCAGCATTCATAGACATTTTGAACTCTATTGGGGTTAAACAACACGTCTCAACACGATTTAATACTGTCACATGGAATTGATGTTGATGGTGTTGTAATTATGCAGATGATGATAGAAGAGATGATTTCTCAGATCATTATTTAGTTTAGTGTAAACTTCATATAGCTAAAACTGTAATTCTAATCCTTGTTACAAGTATGGAAGAACCATCACTTCTACCACAAAAGACTGCTTTGTAACTAATTTTCCTGATTTATCTCAATTCCTTAGCACATCCAAGAACTCAGACTTGATGATGTAACAGAAACTATGGACTCTCTCTTTTCTAGCATTTTAGATATGGTTGCTCCTTTACACTTAATGAAGGTTAAGGAAACCAGTCCGACACCATGGTATAATGAGCACACTCGCACCCTAAAGAGAGCAGCCCAAAAAATGGAGCGCAGCTGGAGGAAAACAAAACTAGACGTATTTCGTAGAAAGTAAACTAATCCTAAAGAAAAGCATTAAAAACTGCTAGATCTGATTACTTTTTGTCTCTTTTAGAAGAAAACAAACATAACCCCAGGAATTTATTCAATACAGTGGCTAAATTAACGAAAAATAAAGCATCAACAAGTGTTGACATTTCCCAACATCACAGCAGTAATGACTTTATGAACTACTTTACTTCCAAGATCGATACTATTAGAGATAAAATTGTAACCATTCAGCCGTCAGCTACAGTATCGCATCAGACAGTGCACTATAGACACCCTGAGGAACAGTTCCACTCATTCTCTACTATAGGAGAGGAACAATTGTATAAACTTGTTAAATCATATAAACCAAGATCTAGACCCTATTCCATCTAAACTTCTAAAAGAGGTGCTCCCAGAAGTCATAGATCCTCTTCTGACTATTATTATTTCCTCATTGTCATTAGGATATGTCCCAAAAACCTTCAAACTGGCTGTTATTAAGCCTCTCATCAAAAAAACACAACTTGACCCCAAAGAACTAGTTAATTTTAGACCGATCTCGAATCTCCCTTTTCTGTCCAAGATACTAGAAAAGGTGGTATCCTCACAATTATATTCCTTCTTAGAGAAAAATGGTATATGTGAAGATTTCCAGTCAGGATTTAGACTATATCATAGTACTGAGACTGCTCTCCTTAAGAGTTACAAATAGGGTTGGGTATCGATTGGGTTTTTTACGATACCGGTGCCATTTCATACTTTTAAAATGGTACTGGTGCCTAAACGGTGCCAGAACTGATACTTATTTAAAAAAAAAACCCACAAAAAACTATGGATAACATTAAAGAACATTTACAAAATGTTTAAAATAAATCCATAGTTTTCACACGCCCGTGGATACTCTCTTTTCCCAAGCCTCCCTTACTCTAAGCCTAATAAATGTATTTCATGATCTGGGTCATTGTTTAATACAAAACCACACATAATGTTTCTACTGTATCTCTGTCAATCACTCTGATATTTAGTTCAAATGAGTGCTGTCTGTCTGTCAATGTCTTTAATCAGTTCTGTGAAGAACATGTATGGTCATTCTTTATAAAGTAACAACAATGTCGTATGTAAAGTACAGTATTATGCAAAAGTCTTAGGCCCATTAGTATTTCCAGCCCAAAAAAGGGTTTTAAGCCAGTTATTTATATATTTTTCTGTAGTATGTCTGTAGGAAATATCAGTTTACATTTGCAAACAATCATTTTGCCATTCATTTTAATAATAATCAAGTGAGATTTTTGAATGCACAAGCAGATCTCTGTGTGGAGCACCGGCTGTTGTCAGACTGCTTGTGCATTCGAAAATCTCACTAGGTGATTATTAAAATGAATGGCAAAATGAATGTTCGGAAATGTAAACTGATATTTTCAACTGACACACTACAGCAAAAGATATAAATAACTGGCTGAACACCATTCTTTGGGGTGAAAATACTAATGTGCCTAAGACTCTTGCACAGCAGTGTTTGTATAAAGTACTTATAATTAAATTAAGTATATTTAAATAAGTGAAATTAAAGTATGCGTTCATATGTGTTAAGGGCTAGATTTTCACTGGAGGAAACGGCTGTGGTGTGATGAGCGGTGAACGCAGCGAGAACTTTACAGTAGATGAGAAACCGATTGCTCCCTCGTGACCTTTTGTATACTGTATTTATGACAAAGAACTGCACAGATACAGATATTCTAACAATCTGTCAAAATACACACACCCTGTGTCCTCTGTTTCTTTTTGAGTCCGCTCGTGGTGCTCCGCCGCGGTCTGGGGATTGAAGAGCGCGCTGAAAGACGGAGAGGAGACCGGTCTGCAGCCGTTTTCATATGAAATTTAAGTGGACTGACTCTGAGACGATCGGGAATTTGTGTACAATTTATGGAGCTAAATGCTATATCCCTGCTAAAAAAGCCTAGCGACGCCCATGCTTTGTGTAGGCTACATTTCTGAGAAACAGGACAAATATTTAAATCGATAACTCGGGCATATAAGAGGCACCGAAATCTGCGTTCTGATTCGGTTTGGTGCATACCGGTTCCATAGGGCACCAGGTTTTGGTACCCAACCCTAGTTACAAATGACCTGCTCTTATCATCTGATCATGGTTGTATATCTCTATTAGTGCTATTGGATCTTAGTGCTGCGTTTGACACTATTTACCACAATATTCTCTTGAATAGACTAGAAAACTTTGCTGGCATTAATGGAAGTGCATTAGCATGGTTCAAATCGTACTTATCTGACCGTCATCAATTCGTAGCAGTGAATGAAGAGGTATCATATCGATCACAAGTGCAGTATGGAGTAACTCAAGGCTCAGTACTAGGGCCGTTACTTTTCACTCTTTACGTTACCCTTGGGAGATATCATCAGGAAACATGGTGTTAGCTTTCACTGTTATCCTGATGATACTCAGCTCTATATTTCTTCGTAGCCCTGAGAAACATACCAATTTAAAAAAAATTTACTGAATGCATAGTCGATACAAAAACCTAGATAATAAGCCTAGATAACCCAAAAACTGCTAATTTCTTAAAAAACAAAGGTGTTAACTTTTGGACCTAAAACCTCTGCATGTAACCTAGAACACTGTCTAAGACTCGATGGCTTCTCTGTCAATTCTTCGTCATCAGTTAGGAACCTAGGTGTGCTATTTGATAGCAATCTTTCTTTTGAATGCCACGTTTCTAGCATTTGCAAAACTGCATTTTTCCATCTCAGATGGAATGTATTCAGTAATTTGAAAAATCTAGAATATCAAAATCAATTTTCCTATTTAGCGCCTAAACTCTGGAATGACCTGCCTAACATTGATTGGGAGGCAGACACACTTTTGCAGTCTAAATCTAGAGATCTCTTTAACCTGGCTTACACATAACACACTAATACGCTTCTAATTTCCAAATCTGTTAAAGGATTTTTAGGCTGCATTAATTGGATAATCCGGAACCGGGAACACTTTCCATAACTACCATTGTACTTGCTACATTGTTAGAAGAATGACATCTACGCTAATATTTGTCTGTTTCTCTCTTATTCCAAGGTCACCGTAGCCAACAGATGCAGTCTGTATACAGATCACAGGGTCACTGTCACCTGGTTCTAGTACTTATCCAGACCAGATGGTGGATCAGCACCTAGAAAGGACCTCTACAGCCCTGAAAGACAGTGGAGACCAGGACATCTAGATGAACCCCAGAGACAGATCCACAGTCTTGTCTCCTAGATGGCTACCAGGACATGACCACAGGAAACAGATGATTCTTCTGCACAATATGACTTTGCTGCAGTCTGGAATTGAACGGCTTCAGGTTTCGTCTGGTCAGAGGAGAACTGGCCCACCAACTGAGCCTGGTTTCTCCCAACGTTTTTTCTCCATTCTGTGACCAATGGAGTTTTGGTTCCTTGCCGCTGTCACCTCTGGCTTGCTTAGTTGGGGTCACTTAATTTCCAGTGATTTTGTTGACTTGATAGCAAACGATTGCACAGATACTATTTAAATTGAACTGAGCTGAGCTGGATGATGACATCATTGAATTCAATGATGAACTACCTTTTTGCTTTATTGAAGCACTATTTTCCTATTTAATGCTGTTCAGTTGCTTTGTTACAATCTGTATTGTTAAAAGCGCTATATAAATAAAGTTGACTTGACTTGACTAGTTCCTCTGAACATGAAGCGCTTGACTCAGGCTCAGGTTAAGTTACCCCTACTCCTCCATGGATGTCAATACCACAAATAATGCCATCTGAAGCACTTGTGCCAAGTATTGACAGGGCCTTTTTTTCCTCTGCTGTGAGAAGGGGGAACTCACTGGTCCCACCACCTGATTTTTTAATTGCAGTCCTCTGCAGTGCCCTTTTCTTCTTTGGCAGGCTTGCGAGATCCTGTCACTTCTTGCAGACGTCCTTGCCTGAACTTTTAACACCCCTGGTTGCTGGTAATTTGGTAGCAATGTCCTCACATATGTTTTGTTTTTCCTTATTTGTATGGTGTCCTTTAAATCTGGTGAAAATAACATATTTGTTTCACTCTACCTCCTCCAGAATGACATTAATTTAAACTGAATTGAAAGGTATCTTTTTTTTCATTGTGTCAGTACCTCAGCCTGTTGGTAGGTGCTTTATATTCAGTAGACTTGTTTTGATTGCTAATCCACATCAGATGATTATTGGGTTAAAACATTCAGGATACAATTCCATATAAAATTATATGTCAGCACTTTGCAAATGGACAGCGACTTTTAAGTAGCATATAGAATGCATTCTTGCACATTCATATTACTGTAAGTGCATTTTTGGGAAACACAAGTGGAATTGTGGTGTTACCGTTATCAGGAAACCCACCCCTGGGTGTGTCAGATAAGAGAATGTAAACAAAATAAATATTAAGAGCTGCTGTCTCAACTTGGACTATGTTTTTATACCCTTGAGATGATATGACATTATTACATTATCTGGAATTAGTTTATGAGATTATGTTATTCAGCAAAACATTAAAAATAGTAAGTCATTTGTTCAAATATATTTAAAATAGCTATTACAGTGCTTTAAGTGGCCCAAAAGAGGTGCCGGTACTCTGTTATAGCCTATATATATATATATATATATATATATATATATATTATTTTTGATGACTCCCCTCATCCCCTGATGTAACAACGACTATATTGAAGGGGTTTTATATACAGCAGTCAACAGACGACCTTATAAAAAATAATAAATCCTTTTATTAGTTTGTGGATTTGCTTGAGCTAGAAAGAGCTACTGAAAATAAATAAAATGTGCAAAAGGATTTTGAAAAAATACCCTTAGAAAGAGCTACTGAACATAAATAAAATGTGCAAAAGGATTTTGAAAAAAATACCCTTAGAAAAAGCTACTGCATTATTTCATTAGCTTGCGTCTGACCTGCAGCGATATCATTCTGGCTTGGTGGGGTGTCAGCCAGCGAGTCATCTGATTCTGACCCTGTTCTCAGATTCAGATGTAGTACTCAAGAGTCAGAAGCCATGAGAGCATATTAAGTGTTGTTCACTGTATTTGTATTTTTTACAGAGCCGAGTGTGCACGTTTCACACACCCTCTGCGGCCACGTTGAGTTGTTGACACTGACAGCGGAAAAAGCGACGCATGCGCTTTTCACTTGTAAAACTCAAGGGTGTATGGATAATGTAGTCTCTGCTCTTGGTGGGACGAATTAGGAAGCGTGCATTGTGAAGGGGGCCCTGAAAAGCGGCAGCCCAGACAAAGGATTAAAACCTCTATTAAAACAGGTGTCCAAATGAGCGTACCGGTACGCTAAAAGCACGTTCTGGGTGCACGGAGAGGTGGCGGTACGCTCAAGAGCTATATTTGGAAGTGGCAATACTGAGTACCGGTGCGTACCGGCCCACTTTAAGCACTGAGCTATTACAATTATTTTGTAATTGTGTAAATTATAATTTTTTTATTATTATTTCTTGAATGAAACAATAATAAATACAGAACCTGGTACAAATGAGAAACTACCTCTGAGCAAACATATACTTATTAAAAACAGAGGGAAAAATGTCTCTAATATCTGTACAATAAATAAATTAGGCCATTTTGGTAAAGGGCTGCAAAAATGATTACAGTTTACACCCTTGATTAAATTCAACAAACATGTAATATTCTTGTCCTTCATATGTCCTAAACTTTAAGTACACTACTCTAACCCTTTCTGGCAGTGAGTGTACAAATTCATGACAAACTGTCACACCTATACTGTTTTATTCCTGGAGGATGACCTCCTAAAATGCGCTGATCTACCTAATGTTGATGCACATTCACATGAGAAATGAACTGCATGTGAACCGCACAACAAGCAAAGGGAGAGACGGGTGCAAATGGGTCAAGGACAAGAGATCCCATTTTAGTGTCAGAATCGAATACATTTTACAAAATTGATTTTATATACATAAAGAGAATGCAAGCAAAGTGTCTACTTCAATGTTTCCAATAATGTTTGTAAAAATAAAATATCATGTGGATGAAATAATATTCCAGTCATTCAGTGTAACAGATATTTATGTAAAAATGAAACATTCTAATGTACTGGGGAAATAAATAGGCCTATGTATTGCACTTTTATTGTTGTGATGCTTGAAAATCCCTTTTGACCCATATACGGTTGAATATGCGTACTTTAAACTTTTAGGTCCAGAGCTCCACGGAAACGTAGAAATATTTATGACAGCATTTTATTTATATCTAGCATACCAACAGCGAAACATAACTACAACGATGTATCTATCCTGTTTATAAAGCAAAAGACACGAACATGAAAATCTGACCAATTTCATAGCAACAACGAGAATTTGAGACAGAAGCAGATTATACTGTATGTGAATGTGTATTACGGCACTGCACAGATTTATTAACCTATCAGTTTATTCATGATATCCATGAGAATGAACAGTTTTGGCTAAATTTATCTTCTGATTCACATGTTTAACATTAAATTTGACGTTGGAGGCAGAAGCGTAAAATGCATGAATTCTAAGCCTCACTGGAAATATCAGCTTAATCCATTACTGAAAAGAGAGGGATGATGGATGTTCACAGATCAGATGAAATTCGCAAATGCATTTATTTACTTCTTAAAGCCTATTTGATAAAGATTCTCATAAATGGGCAATATTTTCGACAACCAATTAAACTGCTTTAATTTATTGAGCATAAGAATAAAACTGCAGAGATATAGGCTATATGTTTTCTTCTTCTCCTCACAGTGTGACGGACGCGCGCATTCTCACCTGCTCATTCTGTTCCCCCCGATGAGCACAAACCACAAGATCGTCTCGGCAAAACTCCGTGCATCCATTTTGCGCCAAATTGATTCGGACTGAAAGAAGACAGACAGATTAATATATCCTAATTTCCTTAGCCTCCTGGGAGAATCGCAGGAAAATTATATAATGATCCATAGTTTAGCCAGCCTTATCCAGACTGCAGAGAAAACGGCACACATAACTCGCTTCATCTCATAGACATCTCTCTAAAGCCGGAACAATCGCAAGGTCCGTTTCTCGAACGAATCGTTCTTTTGAGTCGGTCCTTTTTAACGAAGCGTTCTTGAATTACTTCACTAGCTGCCAGTTACGTATTGTAGCCTACATTATCAGTGTGCAGTAGGCCTACTGGCTAATAAATGACTGCTTAAATGATTTGCTTTTGTTCTTGTCAGATGTAACGGGCTTTTTTATACAGGAATTTTTCATTAAGAATATTGTATTTTGCATAAATGAATAATTTTATTTGTACCATGGCATTAGTGGTGTAGCCTATATATATATATATATATATATATATATATATATATATATATATATATATATATATATATATATGTATATATATATATATATATGGTATATATATATATATATATATGTATATATATATATATATATGGTATATATATATATATATATATATATATATATATATATATATATATATATATATATATATATATATATATAGGCTACACCACTAATGCCATGGTACAAATAAAATTATATATATATATGTGTGTATAAAAACAAGAGAATTTACCAGGAAACCAAAATTGTCCATTCTTATTTTTTTATGAAATATTATGCGCCCTTTAATCTTTTATAGCCTATCAAAAATAAAAATTTAATTAGACTATGCTTCTATTTTCCTTGCAAAGAGGACATCTCTTTCTGATGACTTTTGCACTGTTCTGAATCCATACAGAATTAAGTCCCGCACTACTTTTTTTTTTTTCGTTTTGAGATGATCAAACTGGAAAACAGAAGTTTATTCCAAATACAACCAAGACAACACGTAACACTAAGCAAATGTAATGTACCCGCAAAAGAATGGACATGAAATGCAACGCCAGTTCCCAAACTGGGAACAGTTTTTTGACCTTTGACTTGAAACAACTGGTACAGCACTTAACCGTTCGAACGAACCGATTCATTTGAATGAATTAAATTTACCAACAGTACACTAGCTGCAACTCCCTCCTCTCCTTTCACATCAGATTAAGTCCTCCGCTTGCGGAGGATGTAACCACTCTGCACGATAACACCATGTACTTATATAACATCAACCCTGCTTTACAGTCTTCTTTAGCCCATGTCAGTGTATACTTCAAAGCCAGTGTATTCATTCATTTCTCACACCGCTTAGTTTTAGGTTTATCTGTACAGCCACAGCGCATTTAATGCGTCCTGGTTTGCAATGCTGCATAACAGGCTATGTTGGTCATTGTTCAATAGGTTACAATCTCTTTAGACTATACTATTTGTTTCTATCCTGTTTAATGTGTAATGTTGTCTGTTAGATACTGTACTGAACATTGAACTTGGGGCTGAAAAGATGTAATGGTGTTTTCAGTGACATTGTCAGTCATGAAAATACTGCACAATAAGCACAATAATATATGGGGCAGCTGTGGGAGTTGGACTTATCACCAGAAGGTCGCAGGTTCGGGTCTCAGTGCTGGCAGGAATTGTAGGTTGTGGGGAGTAAATGAACAGCTCTCTCTTCCACCCTCAAAACCCATGACTGAAGTGCTCTGGAGCAAGGCACTGAGCCCTCAGTTGCTCCCCGGTTGCTGGATATATAGCTGCCCACTGCTCCGGGTGTGTGTTCACGGTGTGTTCACTTCTCACTGCTGTTTGTGTGCACTTGGATGGGTTAAATGCAGAGCACCAATTCCTCAAGATTCTTCAATTCTTCAAGCATGGGTTACCGTACTTGGCAAATGTCATGACTTTCACTTTCATATAATATATATATATATATATATATATATATATATATATATATATATATACACCTAAAGGATTATTAGGAATACCTGTTCAATTTCTCATTAATGCAATTATCTAATCAACCAATCACATGGCAGTTGCTTCAATGCATTTAGGGGTGTGGTCCTGGTCAAGACAATCTCCTGAACTCCAAACTGAATGTCAGAATGGGAAATAAAGGTGATTTAAGCAATTTTGAGCATGGCATGGTTGTTGGTGCCAGACGGGCCGGTCTGAGTATTTCACAATCTGCTCAGTTACTGGGATTTCCACGCACAAACATTTCTAGGGTTTACAAAGAATGGTGTGAAAAGGGAAAAACATCCAGTATGCGGCAGTCCTGTGGGCGAAAATGCCTTGTTGATGCTAGAGGGCAGAGGAGAATGGGCCGACTGATTCAAGCTGATAGAAGAGAAACTTTGACTGAAATAACCTCTCGTTACAACCGAAGTATGCAGAAAAGCATTTGTGAAGCCACAACACGCACGACCTTGAGGCGGATGGGCTACAACAGCAGACCCCACCGGGTACCACTCATCTCCACTACAAATAGGAAAAAGAGGCTACAATTTGCACGAGCTCACCAAAATTGGACATTTGAAGACTGGAAAAATGTTGCCTAGTCTGATGAGTCTCGATTTTTGTTGAGACATTCAGATGGTAGAGTCAGAATTTGGCGTAAACAGAATGAGAACATGGATCCATCATGCCTTGTTACCACTGTGCAGGCTGGTGGTGGTGGTGTAATGGTGTGGGAGATGTTTTCTTGGCACACTTTAGGCCCCTTAGTGCCAATTGGGCATCGTTTAAATGCCACGGCCTACCTGAGCATTGTTTCTGACCATGTCCATCCCTTTATGACCACCTTGTTGAATCAATGCCACGTAGAATTAAGGCATTTCTCAAGGCAAAAGGGGGTCAAACACAGTATTAGTATGGTGTTCCTAATAATGTCAGTAGAAACAGGCTGGATCAGTTGCGGATTTACACTGAGCTTTATTGAAAGCAGATGAGAAAAAGCAGATGAGTATCGTTCCACAGTTTAACTCGTAGGGTCGAGGAATGCCGGAACCCGAGCATGAATGAGAGGTCGGCGGATCGGATCACTACACCGAGCGACAGCTCTTTCGACAGCCGAAAACCAGAGAAATGAGAGCTGGAATCTTCTAGGAGTACTGCATACGTGAGAACAGGAGGCAGAGCAAAACAGCTAAAGACACTGGAGCCTGAAGACAAGACACGACAAGGTGAGTACACAGACCAGCTAGTTAGTACTCGTTATTGGTACGAGTAACAACAGTCTGACAACGGACAGAGAAATACAGGGAATTATAAAGGGGAGAAATTAGAAGAAATGGAGACCAGGTTTCAAACAATTAAGTAACAAATGAAGAAACAAGGAGGGCGGGGAAAACTCAAACAGACTGACGAGGCGACCTGTCAAACCATCCAAACACACAACAAAGTCAAAGTCAAAAACCTCAATTCAATTGTTAATCTTAACTTGGTTTGGACGTTTTTTGTATTTTCTAGCTCGGGGAACAGACACAGTTTCTATAGTGTGATATCTAGGTGAAAAAGTCTCTATGTGCTGAGAATTAACTGACCTCTGTGACGGGAGGCAGCTAGCAGACGGTCGGTTTAGCCAGTCTGTCTGCTTCCTGACCTGAGCCCCAGTTAGTCAAGTATAAACACTAAGACTATTTGCCATATTTCTAGAGAGAAGAGTGGCACCACCCCAGGAGGGATGAAGACCATTTCTTTTAAACAGGTCAGGTCTGCCCCAAAAGCTCGTCCAATTGTCTATGAAACCTATGTTATTCTGTGGGCACCACTTAGACATCCAGCCATTGAGTGATGACAATCTGCTATGCATCTCATCACCACGGTAAGCAGGGAGGGCACCAGAGCATATTACAGTGTCTGACATCGTGCTTGCAAGTTCACACACCTCTTTTATGTTATTTTTAGTGATCTCCGACTGACGAAGTCGAACATCATTAGCGCCGGCATGAATAACAATCTTACTGTATTTACGTTTAGCATTAGCCAGCACTTTTAAATTTGCCAAGATGTCAGGCGCTCTGGCTCCCGGTAAACATTTGACTATGGTGGCTGGTGTCTCTATATTCACGTTCCGTACAATAGAATCACCAATAACTAGAGCACTTTCATCAGGTTTCTCAGTGGGTGCATCACTGAGTGGGGAGAACCTGTGTAATGTTTGCCCCTGCAGGGGCTCTGTTTCCGGAACCGAACAATGTACAGGAATCCCTGAGCTAGACGCATCCAAAGCCGTATCTAGAGCCCTAACATTCTTACTGTCCTCAATTAAAGTTTGGATGCGTGTCTCTAATTCTGAAATCTTCTCTGTCAGCCTAACTATTTCCCTGCATTTATCACATGTGAATCCCTCATCAGCGACAGAGATAGATAAACTGTACATGTGGCAAGAGGTGCAAGAAACAATAGCAGGAGAAGCCATTACTCACTGTGCTTGATGAAATATTCTTACTGCGGTTGTTTGATGAACTTGTGAAAAACACTTTAAAAAACAGAGAGTGATAGTAAGATAAAGATTCTATAGAAAAAATAAAATAAAAACAGCTACACTGAGCTACGATTTGCTACAGAAGGCCAACAGGAAGTAGAGAAAACACTGTCCAACAGCGACACCCGCAGGCAGGGAGGGTAAGGGAGAACATTGTTGTGTTCTCACGCAACACACACACGCAACCCCAAAGGCAGGTGATTAGCCCCGAGACCCGACAAATAATCCTTTAGGTGAGTGTACAGTCAGCTCACAAAGCAGGCCAAGTGATGCCAAGAGAGGAAAGAACGAAAGAGAGAGAAAGAAGACAACAGAGACACTTATTGACATGGGTTGGTGAATGAGTGGTCTATGATTGTTTTTTTCTCCACAGTACAGAATACAGGACAAGAATGTTGAGCGTTATGATTACCCAATCTTCCTAACTAAATATACACTACAAGTCAAAAGTTTTTGAATGGTAACAGTTTTTAATGTTTTTTTTTAAAGAATTCTCTTCATCTCACCAAACCTCCATTTATTTGATCCAAAATACAGCAAAAGCAGCAATATTGTGAAATATTTTACTACTTAAAATAACTGATTTGAATAAATTTAAAAATGTAGTAATTTATTTCTGTGATCAAAGCGTAATTTTCAGCATCATTACTCCAGTGTCACATGATCCTTCAGAAATATGTTGAATTGCTGTTCAAAAAACATTTATTATTATTATTTTTATTATTATCCTCATCATCATCCTCATCAATATTTAAAACAGTTGAGTACATTTCAGCATTCTTTGATGAATAGAAAGATCGATTTTTTGTAACACACTTTACGATTCAAATGCATGATGTCAGTTTAATTTAAAATTTTTATTTTTGGGAAAGGAATTATATAAAGTAATACTTTTATTAGGCACGGATACTTTAAATTGATTAAAAGTGATTATAAAGACATTTATAATGTTACAAAAGATTTATATTTCAGATAAATTCTGTTCTTCTGTACTTTCTATTCATCAAATAACCTTCCACTCAGCTTCTTTCAAAATAATAATAAAAAATGTTTTTTGAGCAGCAAATCAGAATATTACATTGATTTCTGAATGATCATGTGACTGGAGTAATGATGCAAAAAAAAAAAAAATCAATAATAAAATAATCAGCTTTGAAATCACAGAAATAAAGTACATTTTAAAATATATAAAAAATAAAATAATTTAAATAATACAAAATATTTAACAATTTTGCAGTTTTGCTGTACTTTGGATCAAATAAATGCAGGTTTGATGAGCAGAAGTGTTTTCTCTTTTTGTGCTACAAATTGTAGCTTGGTGAATTTGTTATCTGAGGTTTATCATGAATAAAGCACAACTAATGACCATCAGAAACATGGACCAGAGCTAATAGACATTATTTGATAATTAATTATTCATAAATTAGTTTTGAATGCAGAGCAGCACAAAGTCTTTATAAAAAAATTACGTATGGTGGAAAGATCCTCTGGTAGCTCTCATGTGCTACTGATCGACGTCGTCTGCCACTACAGGAGTTTGTCCGGCAGAGCTTCTTATGATTGCAGTTTATGAAAATTGAACTGTTTGTTCTGTTCATTAAACAAGTGTTATATTGCTCAAATTCATGATTCATGATCTGACACAACAAAAGGGGATAGAGGAGAATAGCATAGTTTATTTTCAGAAAAAGGGGGAGATGTCATGTGATGTATTAGTGTTTTTTTCAACACTGTTGTTTTAAATCTGACAAGAAGCACCGGGGTGGGGGTGGGGTCAGTAGGTGCATCCAAATTCGTAGGCTACATCCTACATAGGACTGACTGCGACACAGCGGCAAAGACCGTCCCATTTTACAATGAGTCCTCGGAAGGCTGCATTCCCAGGGTGATTGCTTAATCGTGGCGCGGCGAAGGCTGGTGCAATAGAGTGATGGAATTATAATGTCACTTTGTAGGCAAAAACCAAGAAGTGAGTTAGCATTTTAGCACTTCCAGTTCCAACATCCCAGAGTCAATGGGTTTTTTGAATGGGGGTTTGGTTAAATCCCTTAAAATAAGGTCTGTGGTTCATACAAGCTCAAGATACTTTCATGTTTTAGTCAAGTCAAGTCAAGTCAAGTCACCTTTATTTATATAGCGCTTTAAACAAAATACATTGCGTCAAAGCAACTGAACAACATTCATTAGGAAAACAGTGTGTCAATAATGCAAAATGATAGTTAAAGGCAGTTCATCATTGAATTCAGTGATGTCATCTCTGTTCAGTTTAAATAGTGTCTGTGCATTTATTTGCAATCAAGTCAACGATATCGCTGTAGATGAAGTGACCCCAACTAAGCAAGCCAGAGGCGACAGCGGCAAGGAACCGAAACTCCATCGGTGACAGAATGGAGAAAAAAACCTTGGGAGAAACCAGGCTCAGTTAGGGGGCCAGTTCTCCTCTGACCAGACGAAACCAGTAGTTCAATTCCAGGCTGCAGAAAAAGTCATATTGTGCAGAAGAATCATCTGTTTCCTGTGGTCTTGTCCTGGTGGTCCTCTGAGACAAGGTCTTTACAGGGGATCTGTATCTGGGGCTCTATTTGTCCTGGTCTCTTCTGTCTTTCAAGGGAAGTCGTGGCTTAATGGTTAGAGAGTCGGACTCCCAATCGAAAGTTTGTGAGTTCGAGTCCCGGGCCGGCAGGGATTGTGGGTGGGGGGAGTGCATGTCTCTCCACCTTCAATACCACGACTTAGGTGCCCTTGAGCAAGGCATTGAACCCCCAACTGCTCCCCGGCTGCCCACTGCTCCGGGTGTGTGTTCACAGTGTGTGTGTGTGTGTGTGTGTGTGTGTGTTCACTGCTCTGTGTGTGTGCACTTCGGATGGGTTAAATGCAGAGCACAAATTCTGAGTATGGGTCACCATACTTGGCTGAATGTCTTGTCACTTGTCCTTTCTAGGTGCTGATCCACCATCTGGTCTGGATACGTACTGGATCCGGGTGACTGCAGTGACCCTCTGATCTGGATACAGAGGATCTGGTGGCTATGGTGACCTCGCTATAAGAGAGAAACAGACTAATATTAGCGTAGATGCCATTCTTCTAATGATGTAGCAAGTACATCCGGTGTTATGGGTAGTGTTCCCTGTTCCAGTTTACCTAATTAATGCAGCCTAAAAATCCTTTAATGGATTTGGATATTAAAAGCATATTAGTATGTTATGTGTAAGCCAGGTTAAAGAGATGGGTCTTTAATCTAGATTTAAACTGCAAGAATGTGTCTGCCTCCCGAACAATGTTAGGTAGGTTATTCCAGAATTTAGGCGCCAAATAGGAAAAGGATCTGCCGCCCGCAGTTGATTTTGATATTCTAGGTATTATCAAATTGCCTGAGTTTTGAGAATGTAGCGGACGTAGAGGATTATAATGTAAAAGGACGTCATTCAAATACTGAGGTGCTAAACCATTCAGGGCTTTATAAGTAATAAGCAATATTTTAAAATCTATACGATGTTTGATAGGGAGCCAGTGCAGTGTTGACAGGACCGCGCTAATATGGTCATACTTCCTGGTTCTAGTAAGAACTCTTGCTGCTGCATTTTGGACTAGCTGTAGTGTACGTAGTTGTAGTCTACAACATAAAACACCAGTTACACTCGTCATTTTTTAAAACATTTCTTAAAAAAGACAGTTGATAACAAGTTGCTAAATGGGAATACAGGTGCTATCGTAGACATTAAACGTCATCATGCTGAGCAGTTTATCAATTTACAGTATTTTTCAATCGTAGTGTATAATTTATAGTACAGTTAATTGTAGAATAACCAATTAATGGTTTCCCATATTTTATATTGTTCAACAATGTGGTTTTTTTTTTTGCTTTTGCAACGAAATGCAACATAAGCCTTTGATGGAAGATGCCCATTTTATCAATTTGCTACTGATGTATCCTTCCTAGTGGAGACTCGGGTTCACACCATATAAAGTAAACTCATATGATTATTCACCTTTATTCACTTTTATTTATATAGTGCTTTTAACAATACAGATTGTGTCAAAGCACTTTACAGTATTAAATAGGAAAATAGTGTGTCAATAATGTGACATGACAATATTAAACACTTGATTTTCAGTTAAAGGCAGTTCATCATTGAATTCAGTGATGTCATCATCCAGCTCAGTTCAGTTTAAAGCCATATTCAAAAACTTGCTCACTCTATCTATTTAATAGATTAAATGCACTAGAATTGTAAAAAAAAAAAAATCATACACTGTGGGTTTCATGGAAGAGGAACACAACACCATGTCTGTGCCTGTAATGGCAGACGCACCAGTCTGCATGCACAAAATGGCAGCAACAGCAGATCCTGTACGGCAGCCACGACAACACTCTGTCATGTCCTGTTGCCACTCATGAGTCAAGTCACTGTTGATCTTCCAGAGTCAAGTCAAGTCACGTTGATTTTCCAGAGTCAAGTCAAGTCACCGTTGATCTTCCAGAGTCTCATCAAGTCACTGTTGATCTTCCAGAGTCTCGTAAAGTCACCTTCGATCTTCCAGACTCTCGTCATGTCTCAGCTGAACTTCCAGAGTCTCGTCACATCTTGTCTGTTGCACCCAAAGCCTGGAGGTCAGCTCTTCAATATCCAGGTGTGAGTAGTATCCACTCATAAATCCTCATCCTGTCCTGTCTTATCTATGGAGGCCGTCTATGAACTCTTGTCCTGTCCTGTCATGGATATGAAGGCCATCTGTGAATCCTCGTTCTATCCTGTCACAGCTATGGCAGCAATTTATGAACTCTCGTTCTGTCCTGCCACGGCTATGGAGGCCGTTTATGAACTCTCTCGTTCTATCCTATCACAGCTATGGAGGCCATTTTTGAACTCCCGTTCTGTCCTGTCATGACTATGGAGGCCATCTATGAACTCTCGTTCTGTCCTGTCATCACTATGGAGGCTGTCTGCGAATCCTCGTTCTGTCCTGTCACGGCTATGGAGGCCATTTATGAACTCTCGTTCTGTCCTGTCACAGCTATGGAGGCCATTTATGAACTCTCGTTCTGTCCTGCCATGGCTATGGAGGCCATTTATGAACTCTCTGTGTTCCCTGCCTTGGTCCCTGAGACCATGAATGCACTGCCTGTGTTGTCTGTCTCTGATTCCTCTAGGCCTCAGTCTCTGCCATGGGTCCCGGCCCCATCTGTTCCACTCTGGTGGGTTCCTGCTCTGCCTTAGAAGTCTTCTGCTCCACCCTGGTGGGCTCCAGTGCCATCTGCTCAGGCCTGTTAAACTCCAGTTCCGCCTGCTCCGCCCTGGTGGGCTTCAGTTACGCCTACTCTGCCCTGGTGGGCTCCAGTTCCACCTGCTCCACCCCAGTAGGCTTCTGTCCCATCTGCTCAGCTGTGGTGGTCCTCTGCTCCACCCTGGTGGGCTCCAGTTCCACCAGCTCTGGCCTGGTTGACTACTGCTCTGTTGGCTCTGCCTCGGTCCCCGTCCAATCCATTTTCACGTGGACTTGGCCTTCCATCCCTCCCCCGTTCCACCTCAACTCCACCACCCTCTTAGATTGTATAGAGCGTCTGGAAGCCGCTCCTTGAGGGGGGGCTATAACACAGACTCTCATACTACACAGTACACCCTGGACTACATTTCCCATGCTCCAATGCACCAATCACATTCCCCTGAAAACAGTCACACACAGCTGCCACCAATTACACACACACAGCACAATCATCAGACACGCTTTATAAGCATTGGACTTCCTTTCACACACTGCCGAGTATTGTTCTGCACATATCCCTCCCCTAGCGATAGCTGCAATACCAAGCCATTCCGTGTTTGTTTTCATAGTCTTGTTTAAGTTCCTAGTTTTCATAATCTTGTTTAAGTTTATGGTATTCAAAGTCTTGTTTCAGTTTATAGTCATTGAAAATATGTCCACAGATGTTTTAGGCAAACTTGATGATCCAGAAATATGATTTCTGAAGTATTTTGCATGTCCTGCTGTCATATTTTCTAACCTTAATATTGGACCCCTGTCTTAATATTTTTCATTAGCCTTTCCTTTTTCTAGGATTTTAGGTTAGTTCTGGAGAAAATAAATCTGCTGGAAAACTTAAAAACGAAATGAATGAAGTTGTTCTGTACATTAGTAATTTTAAGTTATTTGTAAATGAAGCAAAGTCATTTCTGTGCATTATCTTGTTTTTGTATTACAAGTCGAAACTTGTAAATAAAAGACAAGATGTACTTCTGGAAATTGTTTGTAAATGTTTGTAAATGAAAATAATTTGTAAATGACAAAAAATTCTTCTGTATGTATTTTGGCTTCTAAATTAACATTTGTAAATTAATATATATATATATATATATATATATATACAGTACAGACCAAAAGTTTGGAAACATTACTATTTTTAATGTTTTTGAAAGAAGTTTCTTCTGCTCATCAAGCCTGCATTTATTTGATCGAAAATACAGAAAAGAAATGTAATATTGTGATATATTATTACAATTTAAAATAATTGTTTTTAAATTTATTATACTTTAAATTATCATTTATTTCTGTGATGCAAAGCTGAATTTTTTGGATCATTATCACATGATCTTTTAGAAATCATTCTAATATGATGATTCGGTTGCACTTTATTTTACAGTACGTGTACTTATAGTGTACTTATAGTGTACTTAGTGTATTTATCTAAGAAAGTTCTGGTAATACAAGGTAACTATATGGGGTAGGGTTAGGTTTAGGGGTAGGTTTAGGGTAAGTTACAGTAATACAGTAAAGTAATTACAATAACCTAGTTATTACATAGTTATCGTAATTACTATAATAAGTACATAGTATCTACATAAGGAACAGGACTGAAAAATAAAGTGCTAACGATGATTCATTATCAAAGTTGTAAACAGTTCTGCTGCTTAATATTTTTTCAGAACGTGATACTTTTTTAGGATACTTTGATGAATAAAAAAAAAAATGCACCATCTCCAGCTGTATTCATGTTACGTCATGTTGATTGTTTCATGTGGGTGTTGCCGCTGATCGTCTGATCGAAATTTTGGCAAGAATTCTGTAGATTACTGGGAGGGTTACGGTCCGGAGGAGAGAAGTTGGGTACCTGCTAGGGACATCCTGGATCACTCCCTTATCGATGATTACAATCGACAGGTAAGAGATTCTGGGGACGCCAGGAGGCGTCCTTAGGAGGAGGGGTACTGTCACGGTTCATGAATGCACCGTCTCCAGCTGTATTCATGTTACGTCATGTTGATTGTTTCATGTGGGTGTCTGATCAGCGGCAGGTGCAGCTCATTCCAACAGCCTATTTAACGCCCTGTCTTTCGTCTCTTGTTTGTCAGATCGTTGTTTGAGGTCCTCCGTGTTAGATGTCTGTTCTGATTCTCGTGTTCCTGCCCTTGCTTGTCTCCTGTTCGGTCGTCTCTGGATTGTTCCATTCACACACGGATTATCTTCACCTCTCACGGATCTACCACCACCGTCATCTCTACCAGCGCACTCAACTCACCTACTCACCAGTCTGTGCTGCCATCGAGGTCCCTGCATCACTCTCCAACCTGCATCCATCACATCTACTTTCAATAAACTCTGTTAACTTGCTTTTGCCCCCTGTCTTCCATACCCAGCGTAACAGAACTATCTGACCCACATGGAGGCAGCGAGTTCTCAACCTTCTGCTCTCCAGGAATTCCTCAGCGCCAGTGTTCGGAGGATGGACTCCCAGGAGAGGAATCTTAACGACACTGGTCGCGCGGTTCAAGCCTTGGTGACACAGGTGTCTGAGCTCACTCAACAGTTCCAACTACTACGAGCTCCCACTGCGCCGCCCACACAGCCTGTTCTCCCAATACCACCGGAGACCCCCTCCCAGCCAGAACCACGTCTCCCGATCCCGGAGACATACTCGGGTGAGCCCAACTTCTGTAGAGAATTTCTAACACGCTGTGACATGCACTTTTCCCTACAGCCCAGAACCTTTGCTAATGAAAGGGCCAAGGTGGCCTTTGTGCTGACTCTACTCTCTGGGAGGGCCTACGATCACGAGCCCATGCAGGTAGGGCGAGCTCGGCTTTCCTGGGAGGAGAAGGAGAGGCGGAGGTCCCTTGGCCTGTGCCTCTACTGCGGGGGAGCCGGACATCAAGCCTACACCTGTCCAGTAAAAGGCCAGGCCCGGTAGTACGTATGGGGTTACTATCGGGTGGGATCTCCGCCGAGAAGACCTCATCACCATCATCATCATCATCATCATCTATGCTCCTCCCGGTAAGGCTGAGGTGGTCAGCACAGACCCACCACTGTCAAGCACTACTGGACTCAGGGGCAGAAGGTAATTTCAGGGACAGCACACTGGCACACAAGCTCCACATTCCTCTCAGACCCCTTCTGCACCACATCACGGTTCACGCCCACAATGGACAGCAACTCCCTACCATTTCGCACATCACTGAAGACATCACCCTCATCACATCTGGCAATCACTCTGAGACTATTTCCTTCCACATCCTTGACTCTCCCCTGGCACCCATTGTCCTCGGTCACCCTTGGCTCCTCCTCCATAACCCCAAAATAGACTGGTCCTCCAATTCCATTCTTTCCTGGTGTAAAAAGTGTAATGAGTCTTGTTTAGTGTCTGCCTGTCCGTCTGTGTCTATGTCTGTGTTACAGGAGGAGGCGGTGGATTTGTCTAACGTGCCCGCGGAGTACCTCCATCTGAAGGAAGTGTTCAGTAAGTCTCGTGCTGCTTCTCTTCCTCCGCATCGTCCCTACGACTGTGCCATAGATTTATTGTCAGGTAAGTCTCCGCCTAAAGGAAAATTATATTCACTTTCTGTTCCGGAAAGGGAGGCTATGGAGAAATATATTTCTGATTCTCTAGCTTCGAAGTTCATCCACCCTTCCCCTTCTCCTGTGGGGGCGGGGTTCTTTTTTGTGGGAAAGAAGGACGGATCACTGCGACCTTGTATTGATTACCGGGGACTGAACAACATCACGGTAAAGAATACTTATCCTTTGCCGTTGATGTCTTCGGCCTTCGAGAGGTTGCAGGGAGCGTCAATTTCCAAAAAAACTGGACTTACGCAATGCTTATCATTTGGTTCATATCAGGGAGGGGGATGAATGGAAGGCTTTTAATACCCGCAGAGGGCACTTTGAATATTTGGTTTTGCCCTTCGGGCTTTCCAACTCCCCAGCGGTCTTCCAGGCACTCGTCAACGACGTGCTGTGAGATATGAATGATCAGTTCATATATGTCTACCTGGACGACATATTGTTTTTTCTTCCTCTCTCCAGGAACATGTGCAGCACGTCCGACGAGTGCTTCAGAGGTTGCTAGAGAATGGGCTTTATGTCAAGGCGGAGAAAGGCGAGTTTCATGCACAGTCAATTCCATTTCTGGGGTATATCGTGTCGACTGAGTGAATACGCATGGATTCCGAGAAGGTTAAGGCTGTAGTAGAGTGGCCAAGTCCAGATTCCCGTAAGGCCCTACAGAGGTTTCTGGGGTTCGCTAACTTCTACCGGCGTTTTATTCGCAACTTCAGCCAACTAGCCGCACCTCTGACCGCCTTGACCTCCGCCAAAACTGCGTTCATGTGGTCAGACACAGCTGAGGCTGTGTTTTCCAAACTGAAGAGCCGCTTCATTTCAGCCCCAATTTTGATCACCCCTGACCCAACACGTCAGTTTGAGGTGGAGGTCGATGCGTCGGAGGTGGGGGTAGGAGCGGTGTTCTCCCTTAGACAACAAGGTCCATCCTTGCGCGTATTTTTCATATTGTTTATCTCCTGCCGAACGAAATTACGATATTGGTAACTGTGAATTGTTGGCAGTTAAGATGGCATTGGAGGAATGGTGACACTGGTTAGAAGGATCGGGGGTTCCTTTTATTGTATGGACTGACCACAAGAATTTAGAGTACATTAGCACCGCCAAAAGGTTGAACTCCAGGCAGGCTCGATGGGCACTTTTTTCGGACGTTTTGACTTTACTATCTCGTACCGCCCAGGTTCCAAAAGTATTAAACCCGACTCTTTGTCACGTATTTTTGACCATTCCGAACGCCCGTCCACCCCCGAGTGTATTTTTCCTGAGACATGCTGTTGCTTTTTTTCAGCAACATTTCTTAAAGCTTGCAAATAAACATGCCCCTATTAGGAAGTTTAGGATAAAAAACAGAGACAACCCTTGGTTTTCGAAAGATATAGCTGACCTAATCCATGCCAGAAATAATCAATGGTCAATAGCTAGAAAAACACAGAGTGCTAACGACTGGTGTCTTTTTAGAACTCTTAGAAATCAGTGTACAGCGCTTATTAGAAAATCTAAAGCTGAATACTATTTGGCGCAAACGTCAATTAGTTTAATCAGTATTAATGGTGGGTGGATATTGACTTCTAGCCACTATTTTCGTTTGTTTATATGTTTTAAACTCACTGCATCTTCACATGCAAATATTTTGTAAATTTTGTGCAAATCTGCATTGTATTTTATATTGTAAATTTATTGTCTTGTAACCTATGATTGCACGTGCTATACAGGACTCCCTTGTAAAAGAGACTATGTCTCAATGGGACTTTTCCTGTTTAAATAAAGGTTATATATATATATATATATACATTAGTGGTCTCCACTCTCACATGGGAGATCGTATCGAAGGTCAGAACGGCCTTAGAAGGGGTAACGCCTCCGCCCGGGTGCCCACCGAACCGCTTATTTGTGCCGGAGGGATTAAGGTCCAACGTTATCCAGTGGGGACATTGCTCTAATGTAGCTTGCCATCCAGGGGTTAACCGCACTAGATTTTTAGTCAAGCAACGATTCTGGTGGCCACTTATGGCTCGCGACATTCACAGTTTTGTTTTGGCTTGCTCGGTTTGTGCCACTGGTAAGACTTCCAATCGACCCCTGATGGGTTACTCCAACCGCTGCCGGTCCCTTCGAGACCCTGGTCCCACATCGCTCTAGATTTTATTACCACCCTCCCGCCCTCCCAGGGCAACACGGTAGTTTTAACTGTGGTGGACCGGTTCTCGAAGGCAGCCCACTTTATTCCCTTGCCCAAATTACCCTCAGCCAAGGAGACAGCGTTGACCGTTGTAGATCTGTCTTTCGTTTACATGGCCTCCCGATAGACGTGGTTTCCGACAGGGGACCCCAATTTGTGTCCAAATTTTGGCGAGAATTCTGTAGATTACTGGGAGGGTTACGGTCCGGAGGAGAGAAGTTGGGTACCTGCTAGGGACATCCTGGATCACTCCCTTATCGATGATTACAATCGACAGGTAAGAGATTCTGGGGACGCCAGGAGGCATCCTTAGGAGGAGGGGTACTGTCACGGTTCATGAATGCACCGTCTCCAGCTGTATTCCTGTTACGTCATGTTGATAGTTTCATGTGGGTGTCTGATCAGCGGCAGGTGCAGCTCATTCCAACAGCCTATTTAACGCCCTGTCTTTCGTCTCTTGTTTGTCAGATCGTTGTTTGAGGTCCTCCGTGTTAGATGTCTGTTCTGATTCTCGTGTTCCTGCCCTTGCTTGTCTCCTGTTCGGTCGTCTCTGGATTGTTCCATTCACACACGGATTATCTTCACCTCTCACGGATCTACCACCACCGTCATCTCTACCAGCGCACTCAACTCACCTACTCACCAGTCTGTGCTGCCATCGAGGTCCCTGCGTCACTCTCCAACCTGCATCCAACACATCTACTTTCAATAAACTCTGTTAACTTGCTTTTGCCTCCTGTCTTCCATACCCAGCGTAACAACATGTGACACTGAAGGCTGGAGTAATGATGCTGAAAATTCAGCTTTGCATCACAGGAATAAATTATTTTTTTTAAAGTATATTCAAATAGAAAACTATTATTTTAAGTTGTAATAATATTTCACAATAATACAGTTTTTTTCTGTATTTTTGATCAAATAAATGGAGGCTTGATAAACAGAAGAAACTTCTTTCAAAAACATTACAAATAGTAATGTTTCCAAACTATTGGTCTGTACTGTATATATATATATATATATATATATATATATATATATATATATATATATATATACTGTTCATTAAATATTTTATATAATTATAAGTTGATTAAACAGTCGCTCAGACTGATTCGAGGTTTTCATTTTCTCACCAAATCATCAGACTCATCAAAATCCAGGGGCGTTGCTGGGTTGGAGATGGAAAAAATAAGACTTACTGAGGATAAGGATTACTGAATCGTGTTCGTGATTTGGCTCTTTAAATATGCAATACAAAAATTAATGAACATGTAAGGTAAGCGGCAATTTACCACAGCCAACAAGTTCTTTACTTTTATTTTTGAATCGGACAAGGACTACACGAAAGGCTCGCTGTGTGTTTACTTGCAGCCACTACATTTCCCAAGGTACAGTGCGTATGTGTTGCCATGGAAACACATCAACAAGAGGAGACGCTGTGACTTCAGACGCAAGAGAGTTGACAGGAAAAACTGTTCTGTCATAGGAAAATATATAATATATATTTAGGTTACGGATATCTTGCGCGTATACGCTCCCTTTTGACCATAATCTATTTTAAGTTAGAAATAAGTAGCCTGACAAATAGTCTGGTTAGGTTGCTTACAAACAAACACGGCTTCACGTTGAAGTTGTACCAAATATGAGGCTAATCCTTGGTGCAGCATAAAGTCCGGCGATTGATCCTTATCGAGTATTGATTATTCTGTAATTCCTGCAGTTGTTGATTTGGAGACGAGAATATGGCTAACGTTGCAGATATCTCAACACCTGCACCTGAGCCAGAGCCACACGAAACTGGCGCACAGGAGCACTCAGGCGGTAAGGCTATTTTTAAAGACCACTACAAGCTGTTGTTGGTAGTATTTTATACATGTTTAATTATGTTGTGTTTAATTTAGAGATTGGTTCGTGGGATGACATCTTCAGGTTTGAGGATGACTTAGTCCCTGATTGGTCCACAGGATCTGACAGCTGGTGGGTGTTAAAATGCGTGCTTTTTTATGGAATATTTTGACTGAAAGTACAAGTGAGTGAGACTGTTTTTTTTCATGAATTAGGAGACAGGAATAAACAAATTTTTAAATTAATAATTAACTTATTTTATTGAAGTACCTTATTGATTTGTATTCAGATGGGTTTAACTAATGCTGAGTAAATGTTGTACTAAACACATGTTTGGGTTTATATTAATATAGTTCTATCACTTTGCATCACTCAGTGTGTAGATACAGCTATGTTTGTCTTTGTGCAGCATGTAGAAATTAAGATGTAGAAAGTGTTATGGAGCAAACAATAGTGTATGATACCCAGTTTAGGTCAGGGGAAGTACATTTATATTTAGTAATTCAGCAAATGCTTATATTTTATATATATATATATATATATATATATATGTATATATATATATATATATATATATATATATATATATATATATATAAAGAACTTACATTGAGAACTTACATTTAAGATAATAGAAGCAATCAAACCAACAAAAGCACAATACAGTATATATATTGTTTATATAAATTTTGCTCAAGGCTGCATGTATTACATACAAAATACAGTAATACTATGAAATGTTATTACCATGTTATTTATTTAACTAAATTTAAAAATGTAATTTTATTCCTGTGATGACATAGCAGAAGTTTCAGCAACCTTTTTCCAGCCTTCTGTGTCACATGATCCTTCAGAAATCCCTTCTTATATTGTAAAATATGAAGCAGCACAACACTTTTCAGCTGATAATAAAAAGAAAAGTTACTTGGGCACCAAATTAGAATATAGGAAGGATTTCTGTGTGACATTTTCTTCTGAAATGAGCATTTTCTTCAGGCTCCTCTGTAGGATCAGTAATTTCACTTAATTGGAATGAATAGGCTATGTTCATTGCCATTTAAGTTAAATAACTGAACATAAACATAGGAGCCTGATAAAAATGCTCATTATTCATTACCATTAAAGTGAAATTATTGAACCTACACACAGGAGCCTTATTAAAATACTCATTTTAGAAGAAAAATTCAAACCGTATTTAGAGTCTTTTGCATCTGAACTCTTCATTTATATAAATATTTACAATACTCTTAATTCTGATCTATTTGATGTAACCTTAATTAATTTGTTTTAAACCTTTGAACACTGGTGTAAATATGTATTACTGGCTCTTGTCTACTTTAAGGGAAGTGAGTGATTGTGAAGATGGAAGTGACAAAGGAGGGGAAAAGCAAAACACTGACAAGATACGCATGTTCAAGCTACAGAAAATTCTAGATCAACTGGACATCTTTTACCAACAGAAGAAACAGAATGTGTTACAGGCCAGGTCTGTATTCACATGTGATGTTATAATGTGGCCCTTCCTGTAACAGGATGTTTTTTAGACTCTGCCTCCCATACCGTATTTTCAAAAGTGCAGCATGGTGTGAGCACAGGTCATAGAAAAGCTGTTACTTAGGTGGACTAAGTTTGAGACAAACAAGAGAGAGAAGGTTTATTAAGATTTCTGCAGTGTGTTGATTCTTTAAGCCCAGTTTAGTCAAGTCACCTTTATTTATATAGAGCTTTAAACAAAATACATTGTGTCAAAGCAACTGAACAACATTCATTAGGAAAACAGTGTGTCAATAATGATTTGCAATCAAGTCAACGATATCGCTGTAGATGAAGTGACCCCAACTAAGCAAGCCAGAGGCGACAGCGGCAAGGAACCGAAACTCCATCGGTGACAGAATGGAGAAAAAAACCTTGGGAGAAACCAGGCTCAGTTGGGGGGCCAGTTCTCCTCTGACCAGACGAAACCAACAGTTCAATTCCAGGCTGCAGCAAAGTCAGATTGTGCAGAAGAATCATCTGTTTCTTGTGATCTTGTTCTGGTGGTAGTCTGAGACAAGGTCTTTACAGGGGATCTGTATCTGGGGCTCTGGTTGTCCTGGTCTCCGCTGTCTTTCAGGGATGTAGAGGTCCTTTTTGGGTGCTGATCCACCATCTGGTCTGGATACGTACTGGATCCGGTTGACTGCAGTGACCCTCTGATCTGGACACAGACTGGATCTGGTGGCTACGGTGACCTCGGAATAAGAGAGAAACAGACTAATATTAGCGTAGATGCCATTCTTCTAATGATGTAGCAAGTACATAGGGTGTTATGGGAAGTGTTCCCGGTTCCGGTTTACCTAATTAATGCAGCCTAAAAATCCTTTAACGGATTTTTTTTTATGATCACGTAATATGATGCCATATCATTTTGTTCTCATGAGAGTGTGTTGATATGCTTGAATTGTGTTGTCCCTTAGATATGCCTTGAATTTATCTCACAATTCTCTAGTCCAGTCAAGTCAAGTCACCTTTATTTATATAACGCTTTTAACAAAATACATTGCGTCAAAGCAACTGAACAACATTCATTAGGAAAACAGTGTCAATAATGCAAAATGATAGTTAAAGGCAGTTCATCATTGAACTCAGTGATGTCATCTCTGTTCAGTTTAAATAGTGTCTGTGCATTTATTTGTAACTTTCTAATAGGAAATATTTATTAAATATATATTTGTTTTTAGCTGCTGAATAAGACGTCATTAACAGAACATAACAAAATTTATCTGGAGAACTGAGTTTGTACAAAATGTATCCTCTTGCAGGGAGGAACTAAAAGCATTTCAACTTCATGTAACTAACCTGGAGGAATTGAGAGACAAGATTGAGGTGGACATGGAAAGAGAGAGACAATCTGAGAACAGGTAAAAACAAAGCCCACAGAGATAATTTTAAGAACAAACGTCACTGTAGAAGATAAATTGCTGAATGTCTCTAATTCTGCATTATTCTGTGCAGCGTGGCACTGTTTCGGCTCCGTGCTCAGCATAAGCGTATATGTGCTGAGCTGCAGGTGGAAGAAGATCTGGGAGCTCATTTAGCCATGGTCTTGAAAGAGCATGAGTGAGTTTTATTCATTAATGCTATACATACTTCTTTCTGAATCTTGATTACTTTTTTTTCTTCATATAGGCCTTTTTGTTTTTGTCATGATTTTTTATTTATTCATTTATTTATTTTATTATTTCAAAGTCCAATTCTCACTGATAAAGGGGTGGTTAATTGCGATTTTCACTTTTTTAACATTAGTGTGTAATGTAGCTGTTTGAGGATAAACAATATCTGCAAAGTTATGAAACTGAAAGTTCAATGCAAACGGAGATATCATCTTTTAAAATTCTGGCAGTTTAATGCCTACAAAAACGGCTGGTAGGGACCAAAATGAGTTACTTCCTGGGTTCGTACCCAGACAAACCCCACCTTCAGGAAAAGACAGCAAAGGGGGCGAGGCCATGCTGTGCAGCGAAGAAGTAAAGAAAACTAGAGGTGCACATACAAATCTATTCATATATGAATAGCGATTCTGTCTTCTAATGATTCTAATGGATTCACAAGTTTCAAAATCAATTTTCTAAAGCAACAGTTCTTAATACTGTTCCACACGTCTCCCTGCTCTGCACATGCTCTGCATCTCTCTGCATGATCCTCTTCAGTAATATCCTCTGCTTCTCAATTGAGCTCAAACTGATAGGCAATATTAACGTCTCCATTGTTTACAATACAACTGGAGCACATGCTGCTGAGGTGATAGGCGGGATGTTTAGACACGCACTAGAGGAGGTTTAGCCAATCATAACACACTGGGCCAGCTAACCAATCAGAGCCCATTGCCTGTTTCTGAGGGAGGGGCTTAAAAAAAGCAGGAAATTATCAGCGCGTTTCTCAGAGAAGGGACAGAGCATTAGTGATGGGAAGTTCGGATCATTTTACCGACTTGGACTTTTGAGTCTCGTTCAGCAAAAATGTAATTAAATGTAAAATGTAATTTAATTACATTTTAGTTCAGCAAAATGTAATTAAAATGTTACATGTTACTTCCCCAACACATCTAGTACTTACGCATACATTGATCACACCACAAACAATACAAAACTAAAATGCTACAGAAAAGATTAATTCATTATTTACCTAGGTCTTCAGTCTGTGATTAGCTCACCTCACCTCTTGTCTGACAAGTCTTCGGGTTCAAGTCATTCATTAATCACGTGACAGCCCCATATGCTATACCAATGCAGTCTGAGCCGGAATGAGAATTAATTAGTTCGTCTCATGAGTCTTCGGGCCGAGTCGTTCCTTAATCACGTGAGAGACCCATACGCTAAAACCAATGCAGTCTGAGCCGGAAAGAGAATTGATTAATTCATCTCATGAGTCTTTCGGGTCGAGCCGTTCCTTAATCACGTGACAGACCCATACGCTATTTCTGACATTTCTGTCACTGTGTTTTTGTTACTGTTTCTTCAGGATCTGTGGTGTGTTATTATTTTACAAATAAATAAAACCCTGTTATAAATAAAATATAGATGAAATTATCTTTTTGACTGTCTATCAGTTAATAAACACTAGGCTATATAATAATATAATAATACAAGCCTACAATACAAAGTATTTATAGCCTAGTTTGTTCATTTTTAATCAAATTTTGTGTTTGCTGGTATAATAATTGCTTTTCCTAGGCAAACTTTACAGTTTGGTCTAATATATGTTCGAATATATGTAAGAAGATTGGTCAAAAAGGACATAATGACATAAATTAAAGGCAAATAACATTTTGAATCCTAAACAAGTAACACTACAGTTAAATAGTCTAATCTAAAGGGTGAACTCAAAAGACATAAATCATACAACAAGATCATTTTTGAAGATTAGAATCCACTGTTTAAAAAAAACAAAAAATCTATTCTTTATCAAAGTGATTTCGCCATCATATGGACACAATTTAAAGCATAACCAATACTTATAATAGGTGTGATTAGTCTTGTCAGCTCCTCTATAAGTACCGTGTTCTGTGTGAGCTCCACCCCCTTCACCGTGGCTGAGGGTGAGCTGAAAAGGGATTTGGGAGAATGCAAAGCAGAAGAAAACTTAATTGACTTATTTACCGATCTGCCCCCTTTCCTTTCTCTTCAGTCAGTGAACTCTGTCCCTACCATTTCTGAGTTTAGCCCAGAGAAAGTCCTGTTCCAATGTCTAGCCCAAAGAAAATTCCTGTTCCCATGTCTAGCCCAAAGAAAGTTCCTGTTCCCATATCAATCCCAGAGAGGGCTTCCGTTCCTGAGTTCAGTCCTGAAAGCCCGGAGGCTCACAAATTACTACCCTCCCACCCACAAATTTCTGCCCTCCCACCCACTCCTGCCTCCTCCGCTGTTGCCTGGCAGCCCCTGTGCTCGCCTTCAGCCCACTATCAGCAGGATGGGCCTTCCGGGAATGTAATGTCACACCCCTGGACTGTCTTTGTTGCATTTTCCCTCCCCATGTGCTACATGACCCAGTTTCTCCCCTGTCTAATTAGTCATTCTGTTTACCTGTGTTCCTCCCAATTCCCTTGTTATCCTTTGTATTTAAGCCTCAGTCTGTTCAGTCTGTGTTTGTTGGGTCTATCACTTGTGTATGTGTGTCTTCTTTCCCTTCCAAGTGTGGATTTACCCTTTGTTTTAAGGGGGTTGCACACCGGACGAGAAGCGCAGCGCTGCATCGTGTCGCACCGTGTTGCACCACATCTTTAAAATTCGAACACATTATTCTCTATGAGTGTACACACACCGGTGGCGCCATTTGGCGTCTGTCCGCGGCGCCCAGCTACGACTTAGAATGCTGTTCAAATTTCTGCTGCGCCACAGAGCGCCATCTGCAAAATTTTATATTAAATAACATCATATTTGTTTCAAACCGTTGTTCATACATTATACCAAAATACCACTGCTGCAAAATACTACTTACATTAGTTGTACAGCTTGAATAAAATGTAAACATATATAATGAAATGTATAATAAACGTAGTCCTTTTAATCTTTTATTTTTCTCTTGAGACATTTTTACATTCGCAAAATATTACAGTATTTGCGTGATTACATTCAATGTCGTCGGCAGCCACCTAGTGGATTTACCAGGTCAAAACCGTCACAACACACTTCAGGTAATTTAAATAGTGGAGTAGCGGAACGCAATAGATGAAAAACTAATCAATGACGTAGGGACTACCCAGAATTATATGCAACCAACCATAGATTGTTCAAAGACAACATGAGGAAGTCATAAACGTGGAGGAAGATCACTTTTATCATCGTTTTTCAGGTAGGAATGTCTAATTTTTGATCTGAGGTAAAATGTTCAGTGACAGTCCTTAAAAACATTAAGCAAAAAGCATACCTATATAAAAATATATAAAATATATATTTTTAACTTCTTTGTTTTTATTGAGCAAACAAATTAGTATTAGTAGCTACAGCATTAGAAATGTTGAAATTGCTTATAATAATACAAAACAATTGATGAATGGCAATCTAGAATGCTAGTTATAATCTAGACTAAATTATAACACAGATTCTTTTTATTAATTAATGTTAAAAACTCAGGAATTATCAATTAAAATAATACATTTTAAATTTGATTTAAAATTTAAAACTATAAAACACAAAGCTTATTTTGACTTATTGGATAGGAGGTGCACTACTATGTTCCATTCATTAACTGAAAACAGGCAAGACTAATCGATTCCTGAGATTTAAAAACCATCAACGTTTTGTAAAAATGGGATTTGATTAAAGGCATAATTCACCCAAAATTAAAATTCTGACATTAATTACTCATACTCATCTCCATAGAGAGCAAGGGTATTACCACGGTCAAGGCACAGACATAAGGACATTTGTAAAATAGTCCATGAGACATCAGTGGTTTAACCGTAATTCTACAAAGCTATGAGAATACTTTCTGTGTGCAAAGAAAACTAAAATAATGACTTTATTCAGCAATTATTTTACTTGACCATGGTAGTACCTTTCTGTCTATGGAGGATCAGAGAGCTCTTAGAACCTTTATTTGTTTTCCGAAGATGAAAAAAGGTCTTATGTGTTTGGTAATTAATGACATAAACACAATCCGTTCCCTTTCGATACTACACTCGTACTGCGTCGTAAGCCGTTTAGGCTAAGACGCTATGGGAAAAGTCCTTTTTCTCAGATTTTTGAAGACTTTTTCAATCACGCAGTGAAAATGCACTACCATTGGTTCATGGAGTTTAAAAGAAACGAGCCTAAGGTGAGCGAGCCTGCCCGAACCCGCCAAAAGTCATCGAGCTACATAAGTAGCCGTCTCACCTAGGCAAACTGATTCATTCTCCTTCAGCGACGACTAATATCTCTTCGCTGGCTCCGAGACCTGAAGCTGACCAAGAAGGGAAGATCACCACTGACCAGCTCGCTACATTGTGCAGCAGCTCACCGCTCATAAGCCGCCCTCGCAGGTCTTTGCCTCAGCTCGCCGCCCTCGTGCAGCCCCTGATTGGCGTACTGCTTCCAGCAGCTGGATCAGATAGCTGCTCCCCAGCAGTTCTGCTCCCATGCGCTTCACAATTTCCCAATCAGTGCAACGCTCACGAGCCGCCTGCAGTGTCGATCGCGGTTTCTAAAAGAGCTAATTTCCTAGAGCAAATTTCTTGGCATTGTTGCAAATGTCACGCCACATCTGTGGCATGTGCAGGGCCCCCTGCTGATGACGGGTACAATGAGTGCGTGCAATGCCTAGGGAAGTCCCACCCATCCTCGATTTAAGACTGGGCCCCGATGAAGTGCTCATTCAGAATGATCACTTTGAAGCAGATCCTCATGCAAATACGCTCAGAGGTTCTTTTACCTGGATTTGAAAGATGCTTTCACATCCAGATATTCCCCATCACAGATGCTACTTGAGATTTGCTTTCGAGAGAATGGCATATCAATACGTGGTCCTTCCGTCCGGGCTGTCCCTGGCTCTCCGCACTTTTATGAAGAGCCTTCCCCTTTGAGGTCAAACGCTAAAGTACCCTTGCGGTCCGGTCTGCCCTAGGTCCGCGATTTCTTCTGAGGGAAGGGGTGGGTGATATGATTTTTGATCATGGAGGATAAAAATGTCTCCATAATTAAATTTTGAAGAAGTATCGTTGTATTGTGCGGCAGCCCACATTCTATCAGCTGCAGTTCTGGCGCCGTGGAATTACTGCGAGGGACCATAGAGTGACTGCGACATACATGGAGTGCGCTGCTCCCTATACACAGAGTACGCAGTTTGCGTAGGGCACCAACTCCCAGGGGGGCACCATCCCAGTTGCTCAAAAAAAACCTTTCCACCTTCTTCAAAATAGAGTTTATGTTTAGCAAAAGGAAAACTCATTCAGGTTTAAAATTACTTTTGAGTACATAAAGGTAAAAAAAAAAAAAAAACTATTTTATTTTTTTGGGTGACTTATTCCTTAAATGTTAATAAAACTCCAAACACAAAGAGAAAAATCACTCAATACTTGACTGAAAAAAAAAAACTTTAAAACAGTTGCTTTAATAGGATCAATGTATATTTGATACATACAATGTATGTTTTATTTGTATTTTTCCATTACATTTTTTGAATGCTCCTGCTAAATAATATTGTACCTGTAAATAAAACACTGCTTATTTTCTTTTAATAACAAATATAAAATAATGACAGATTGATTTTTATCTTGTCCCACTTTGGCCTAAATATCCATACCTTTACATATTTTGTTACCTTAATGTAACAAGATTTGTCTTTATTATAGGGATATTAGTTTGGCTGTAATGCTCAAACAGCTTGCAAAATAGAAATACTATTTAAACAATCTTCACAGATGCTTCTAAGATGGGCTGGGGAGCCCTGTGCGAAGGTCATCTGACCTTCGACTTCTGGACGAGTGCAGAAAGCAAGCTCCATGCTGGCTGTATGTCGAGCTCTCTACACTTTCTTACCACTCCTGGCAGGGAACCACGTCCCAGTCTGGTCGCACAACATGACAGTGGTGTCCTTCATAAATTGCCAAGGCGGGCTCTCCTCAAAATCCCTTTTCAATCTAGTGAAAAGCGTCCTAGAGTGAGCCCAGCACCACCTGCTCTCGATGAGGGCAGTGCATGTGCAGGGCATTCTGAACACAGGGGGGGGGATGTTATCCTGGAGCAACCTCCCTCCAGAGGAATGGAGACTCCATCCCATGACTGTTCAAAGGATTTGGGAATGAAACTATATGGCACCCCAGACCCGAGCTGTTGGCTGTCCAACAGCCTCTTGATGGGAATCGGTAGAACTCCCAGAAAGCATCATGAATACCATATTACAGGCTAGAGCTCCATCAACAAGGTGCCTCTATAACCTTAAATGGTCGGTTTTCACCGCCTGGTGCACAGTGAAGACCCATTCACTTGTGACATATCTCAGATATTGTCTTTCCTCCAAGACTTAATGGATTTGGCCGTACTCCCTCTACCTTTAAAGTCTATTTTGTGGCTATTGCAGCCTCTCATGCTCCCATAGCCAGGCAGTTCATGGATAAGAACAACTTGGTTGTTCGTTTCCTGAAGGGGTCCAGAAGGCTGAATCCTCCTCTCCCCTTCACGACCCCCACATGGGACCTATCCACGGTTGTTAGGGGCCTCAAAGAGCTGCCCTTCGAACCGCTTCAGACTGCCGACTTCTGTTCTCAGATGGAGACCAGATTGTTGTTCTCTCTGCACTTCCTCCTTCTCAGGATGATCAGGAGTTGAACTTACTCTGCCCTGTCAGGGCCTTGAGCCTACATTGACTGTTCCAACTGTTGAAATAGGTCTCTCAGTCTCGAAAGCCTAGGCCATCCAGATGGATAGTGGATGCAATAGTTCTCGCCTACTCGTCCTCTGGGCTCCAATTTCCAATAGGAGTTAGAGCACACTCTACAAGGGGCATGGCCTCCTCGTGGGCGTGGTCTAGTGGTGTGTCTACTCCAGAAATCCTTGCTGGGCCTCACCGTACACATTTGTCAGGTTCTACAACCTGGATATTCCTGCACTACAAATGCAGGGCCTGTCAGCATAAGCCCACCTTCATAGTCGGTTTTTGCTTGTTGTCCAGCCTAGGACTGCGTCCAGGTTCTTAGTTTTAGCCTAAGTCCCTTACACTTTCTCAGGCCCCTTGCCGCCTGAACTGTAGGAGGTCATCAAGATGACTGATGTAACTAAATTTTCCATAGTGTCTTAGCCTAAATGGCTTACGATGAAGTATTCGTTCCATATCTAAGGGAACCAAGGTTACGTTAGTAACTGAGTACGTTTTTATTGCAAAAAAATTGATTGTCTTGAATGGAATTTAGATTGTAATTTGCCCTTTTTTCAGGCTCGAGCTGTGTCAGGTGGAAGTAGAACTGGGTCGCTTCTCATCTCTGCGTCAGGAGCTTGAGCTGGAAGAGAAGAACATCCACTCTCAGGACAAGATGAAACAAAAGCTCAGACTCCAACGAGAGAAGGATGTTATCAAAGAACATAGACATAAAGCACAACATGACAAAATGTAAATTGAATATAAAATGTTTCACGCAATTACACAAAGCTTTCATCACATACACAGCAGTTTTCTTTGAAGAAAGACAAATAACCTAGCCTGCCCTGAGCCATTTAAAATTTTAAGTCATGTCCCTTTTAGACCTGTTGTTGAATTTTTACCTGATGGAAAGTACAATAAAACAGGCAAAAAAAAAATTGCATCGATTTTCAAAGGAGCCTATGTGAACACATTTATATTTACAGTAGACACCAAAGTGCCTTAAAGGAACACTCCACTTTTTTTGAAAATAGGCTAATTTTCCAACTCCCCTAGAGTTAAACCATTTTACCGTTTTCAAATCCATTCAACCGATCTCCTGGTATGGCGGTAGCACTTTTAGCTTAGTATAGATCATTAAATCAAAAAAAGACTGTTAGCATCTCGCTCAAAAATGATCAAAGAGTTTTCAATGATCTATGTTAAGCTAAGCTAAAAGTGCTACCAACAAAAAAGTGGAATTGTTCCTAGCAATTAAGAAACTATTTCATGTAGGAAGCCGTTTTTTTTTTTTTTTGCTGAAATAACAATTTAAGTAAAAAAAAAAGCTAATCTTATTTGACTCTTCTGACTTAAAATGATCTTAGATTTAGACTTATTGTAAGTTTACACAAAGTAAATAGTCTTTAACCTAGTGCCAACAAGGAGAATGGCCTCTTTTTTTAGTAACCCAACAGTACATCTACAGAGCTGGGCATCACAGAGGCGAGTTGTATGGGGGCAAACACCATTTTTAAAAACTATAAATTGAAAATTTCTTAATGTTTGTTAATTTTTCAGACAATAATTTTATTTGTGTGATCTTCCATATGACAGAGAATATAACAAGACTTTACAATTGGAGTTGGATGTTCAGAGGAAACAACGACAACAGGCTCTTGCTAGCCATCGCAAAGCGGCTGTCTACCTCAAACAGACGTTACAAAGGTAGTAACAGTAAATTTTATTTTACATTTATTATATTTTATATTTACAACTTTTTAATATTCTGCTTTCATATTAGCTGCCAGTCTAAAATGTAATATGGTGTATTGAAAAGCATGAAATATATAACTTATCCTTAGAGCACTTGTGTTCTAGGATGAAACAGAAAGAGGCTGAGGCAGAAGAGAAGAGGAAGGAGCTAATAAAGAAGAAGCAGACCGCAGCGATGACACTTAAAGCCAGTTTTGCTGCAAGTCAGGTACTCAATTAATCAGTCTTATGTTGTTTGTTCAGTTTGGAGTTATGACATGTCTGTGCAAGCTATAATCTGTAGTTACACTATTATTAAATGGTTATATGTGTGTAATGCCTTAATCATGGTGCTCAATGGGGCCAAGTCAGACTCAACCTGAACTATCAGCATGGGGCTTACTAACCTCCTTGTGGGTTCACCACATTCAAGGAGATGCTTAGACTAAAGCAAAGGCTTAGACCAAAGCAAATGTTTAGACAAAAGGCTAGCAATGTTGCTGTGATGCATGTGATGACAGAGAGGAGTGACTGGGAAGAATTGCCTACTTGATTTGAACCAGAGCTGTGTTCTGTTGTTGGACATATGTTCTCATCATGGATCGGCCATAAGAAACTCAAACAAATAGTAGGTTGGAAATAGGAACAACATCTGGCAGAAGATCCTGTTAAGAAGATCTTTAACTTCTACCTCGGGAGGAAGTATTCTGAAGTGATAAGAGAAACAAACAAAATGTGCAGAGCAGGGGGTCGCGAGGACTGGATTTGAGAACTGCTGCTGCAGTGGGTTAGACAATCCATGTATAGTCCATTTTCTGTGTTGTCATCTGATGTGATGTTATAGGCTTGTTCTTGTTTGTCATTTTATTTTCTAGCAAGATCTGCCAACACAACTGAGTCAAGACTTATAACAAGACTCGTAACAACTAATTGTTCATTTTGGTTCTGTACATATTGCATAGAATTTTTTGTAGAATACAGATGTCAGTTGAACAGAAAACCACAGCTGAATTAAAAACCAAATTTAAATTTAACTGCAGTGTATTTGTGGCCTCTTTTGGACGAGCTATCCTTTTAGTGAGAAAGAATTTGATGCAAGGAGAGTAAGTTGTAGATATTACTGTAGTGATGGTATGGTGATGGTGCACCCTGATTCAGGTACGTGTAAATATGTACAGATGAGAGATAAAATAATATTGATGGTGATTAATTCTATGTCTCACACAGGGCAAACATGTTAATGATATGTGTATCCACAACAGCACTGGACATGGAACCTAAAGAACTTTGCTTTATTTGTGAGCCACTAATAATGTATGTGTCAGTAAAAGCCATTGATTGATCTTCTCTCCATATACTTAGGAAACTATGTGTTCTAGAAAACAACGACAGCAAGCCTATGAACAGAAACAGAGAGAGAGAGAGCAAAACTTGAGAGAGTCGCTGGAGGCCAAAGGGTTGAACAGCACTGAACTCATACACCAACAAAGACTGCAGGAGTGCTTTAACAAGAAAATTGCGTGAGAATTTCCAATAAATATATGTGTAATCCAAGACACACACAAAAATATTTTTTATATATATCTATCTCTCTTTCTCTCTCTCCCTATCTTTCATATCTGTTATCTTGTTTGTATTGAAGTGAGTTTGAGGATACACAGAGAGTGGGGCAAATGGAAATTGTGGCTAAATTGCTCTTGGAACAGAACATGAAGGAAAGGTGTAGAAAATCTCCTGTAATGAGCCATGAGAGAAAACTTGATGAAAAACTTCAAAAGAACTTTATGTCTCCAGCAGCACATACAAGGAGAGAGGTACCAGTGAATGCTTAGTGTGACACTCACCATAAATGTATATCATTAGAATAATGAATTAATTATGCATTTATATGATGCTTTATTGTGTATTGCTGTACACCCAAAGCGCTTTACAATCATGTGGGGGTGGGGGGGGTCTCTCCTTAACCACCACCAGTGTGCAGCATCCACCTGGCTGAGTTTGGTTCCTGAATATAATGAATGAAAAATTAACTGAGAATCTAGCTAGGGCTGTGCAATTAAAGACATGTGATTGTCAAGCTCATCTCGTCAGCAAAGACGGTTCCGTTACTGGTAGTAGATCTCCATCACCTCCTTTTCAGATGGAGCAGCATTTAAAACACAGAGCCATTGTTCACTGACAAGCAAGGCAATACCGCATTCATAATTGAATATGATTCGTCTGTGATTATAAACTGTAACTTAAACATGACTTGACTTGAATGAGTAGCAAGAGACAGACAACATGTTGCATAAAACAAGGCTAGAACAAAAACAAATGAAATATGCAGGCTAAATATACACATTTATTACAAGATACACCTGAAAGCAATGAAACAATGGACCAACTGGAACATTTAACTAAACTAAAGGTCTGTTTTAAGAGATACAAGCAGAGAGCTGATTGAACACAACTCTAGTTTCAATAGCTTTTGACAGAAAAGAGGCTGGTGGAGTGTTGAACATACTGGTTTGCTGACAACTTTCTTTTTGTCCACTTGTTGTTTTTAATTCAGGAAAGGCATGTCATTTCAAGTTCCAGAGCATCTTGTGGCAGGTCCCGCAGTGTTGGCGACAGTGAGGTCAGTTCCTCTCTAGATTCTGTGGAACTGAAGTTGGGAGAGCGTGGAGAAATTGAGGATGAAGATGAAGGAGAGATGAGCCTGGCCCAGCCCGAGTTTACTGGCTTTTGGGAACACAAAGATTATATGGTAATAATTTAAATTAAATACAATGACACAGATTTTATTAAAGGTCCCGTTCTTCGTGATCCCATGTTTTAAACTTTAGTTAGTGTGTAATGTTGTTGTTAGAGTATAAATAATACCTGTAACATTCTAAAGCTCAAAGTTCAATGCCAAGTGAGATATTTTATTTAACAGAATTCGCCTACAAAAAACAACCCGTTTGGACTACATCCCTCTAGTTCCTGCAGTAATGACGTCACTAAAACAGTTTTTTGACTAACCTCCGCCCACATGAATACACAAAAAATGGGGCGTGGTCTTGTTGCGCTCTGAAGGAGAAGAGGAAGAGTTGCATTTGTGTTTGTCGCCATGTCGTCGAAACGCTCTTATTTTCATCTCGGAGTCCAATCACCTTTGTTTGGGCTTCCCAGGGAAGCTGTACTTGGAGATTAATGGTTACAATTTATGTTTAACTCGGTTCCCGAAAATTATAATCCACATGTAAACTATGTGCAGCACATTTTGCTGAGGACAGCTTGCTCAATCTCAATCAGTTTAATGCCGGATTCGCACAAAGATTATTCCTGAAAGATGGAGCAGTTCCCTCTTTGTCTGAAGAAGGCATTGTTTATGGACCACAACCGGTAAGTGTATTTTATTATTTAAGCTGGTGCGTTTAACAGTTTCTGTAACTTATTACACAAAGGGCAACGCTGTTTAGCTTTGTTAACTAGATGTTAGGGCTGTGCAAACATTTTCATGCGCATCTCGTCGGTAAAAACGCTCCTGTGATTATAAGTACATCTCCAGCACATGCTCCTGCCCACTTGCTTCTCAAAACTACTCCAAAACTAGCCCAATCACGTTTCCAGGAGGGCCGCGTGCACTAAGCTGCAGTCAAATCACAACACAGGAACCTCTGGCCCAATCAGAACTCGTTACGTATTTCTGAAGGAGGGACTTTATAGAACAAGGAAGTCATCAGCCTGTTTTTATGACAGTGAAAACAGCGGTATACAGATAGGTGAATTGTGTGAAAAATACTGTTTTTTTACACACGAAACATGAACACATATTATATTGCACACTGTAAACACAATCAAAGCTTCAAAAAAGCACGAAAATGGGACCTTTAAGTTCCATCAGAAGTCAACATCACTTACTTACATCACTCACTCAAACTGCAGTGCTTGTTTGAAATGTAGTGAGCTTTGGTTCTCTTACAAAGGTCTTCTGTCATTCTACTGGATTCTCACTACATTTGACATGTCTCGAATGTATACTGTCTTTGCTCTGAGATTGCAACTTTGATTTCTGCAGACTACATTCTTCATGTTGAAATAGCAGATCAGGGCTTAAATTGTGCTGGAACAAAGCTGGATCTGGCACCTCTGAAATCCGATCTAGCATCTCATTTTTGTAGATCCCCCTCCTCACGTGCCAATCAAAGATGTTTTTGCTGACCAGTAGAAAACATATAATTCACCAAAAATCTTCTATTATGTGAAGACTTGCTGCACATCTACATTTTAAATAACGAACTTGACCGCACAAAAGTTGTGACGTGAACGGATTCAATACTGATAAACTGATAAAAAAAGCAATTTTTTATTTCTCAACTGTATACATTTACTTTAGACAAAACTGAAAGTGCTAGGATACTCACCAGGATGGCGATTTTGATGTCGATTTCTGTGTGTTTGTTCACTTAAGCTCAACAAATGAAGAAAAATAACTCAATATGATACTCGTGAGGTGACTTTGTACATGACTGTGAGCACACAAAAAACGCATCTGGAGTGCGCGAGTACTAAATGGCTTGAAAAAACTTAAGATGTGCAAATTATACATTTTTGTGATAATACAACAGTGACTGATTAGGCAAGTGACAGTTCTATCAAATGTCCTGAAATGCGAGTGAAAGTCTGAGATCAGCATGCAGCAGTTCGCTTGTAGTGCAGGTGAGATGCACCGATGTGAAGCCACTTGAGTGAAAGAGAGAAGAACCACTGACGCATTTTTCAAGTTACTAATTAAATATGATTTTGTTTGTGTGGATTTATTTACTCATCTAATCTACATGCTATATTGAATAAATGTTTGCAGGTATTTCCTCATAGTAAATTGAAAGCTGCAAATAAATTGAAAGCTGCTGTAAATCTATGCGATAAACACACAATCTCCCTTTGAAATTTAGGCCCTGATTAAATATAACACTATTATATAGAGATTTGTGAAATAAAATTACATGACTTTTCAAAAACTTTTCCAGGCCTAGAAATGTATTTTTTTTTTGTTTTTTTTGTTTTTTTACATTTCATGGCTTTTCCAGGTTTTCCATGACCGTGATGATGCACGCTGTTAATCACTTTAGCTGGTCCACCAATGTTATTACGTGAATGCTCCTTTAGCTCTCCCTCTTCAAATCACATGCCAGATCTGTTACCCCGCTTTGTTCCAGGACCTTGCAATTTACAAATTAAGCGCTGCAGCAGGAGTGGAGCAAGGGCAGTATGGTAATAATGATTAGTAGTAGTAATGTTAGTTGGTTGGCAATGCATAGCAATCACTCATTTTAATTTTACCCTCCCCTCAATGTTGCTTTAATTATACTTAATTACAATTCCTTTTTTTTTCATATTTGTCCCTCCTAGGCAACATCAGATGAAAATATTCAACTTGAAACATCTTATACCACCATAAAGACAGACGTGAACAAAAGTTTGGTTTCAAAATTGGCAAAAAAGACTGTAAAGAGTAGAGAATCAAAAGGACCACCATTCATCAGCAAACCAGAGGTTATTCTGTTTAAGGTACAGAATTCAGCATTTTTCCATCATAATAGTGGTCTTCAAAATTTAGGTTCTTAAGTCATGCTTTCTGTTAAAATATTGCACATATTCTTCATTTATAAGACAATAACATACAATATGCGTTGCCATGAGGGCGGCAAAGAATTTCCATGCAAAGTTTCCATGATGTTTTAGTCTAATATGTTTTTTTATACACATCATCAGCTCACTAAGGCTGCGTTTACACTGCAAGGCTTAAAGCACAGATACAAGGTTTTTATTTATTTAACCTCATCTCATTTTTTTGTCATACACTTAAGCCATGACTTGATACCGTGTCCGATATCATTTACCTGAATCTCCACTGAAATGTAATAATTTGACATGGTTGATCCTCAGGTTTTGAACAGCTGTATATAAAATTATTTATATAATTAACATCAAGAGGCTCTTTGAATTTGAAAAGAAATTGTGTTTTTGTGCAAGTGCATAAACATCATTTTTTTATAATTTGACATTAAGAACATTTACATTTGTTGGCAAATGTGTCTCCCTAAACTTATGATGGCTTGGAATTCCACTGGGAATCGGATTTAAGCATTTAAACATAGGTCAGATGTCCACATTGGAAATACATCTGATTTAAAAATTTATTTGGAAGTGGCTCAAAAATGCTTAAAATCAGATCTTGTGCAGAAACTTGTGTTTACACCTGTGCAACAATATCCTAATTGTGTCACATGTGAAAAAAGAATCTGATTTTTTTTTGTGCCATTTGTAAACGCAGCCTAAAAATTTGCATGCAGCCATCATCTTTACATTATGCCAAGTACTATACTTTAATACTTAATTATTTTACTTGTGTTTCAAATTTTATGAATAATCACGTTTCTAAACTGTATTTGCAGGATTGCGATGTTGGGAATATCTACAAGAAGAAAGTCATGCTGACAAATGTCACATACATGACTAATTACTGTAAGCTGTTGGGAGTGTCACAGAATCTAAAAGATTATGTGTCAGTGAGGTGGGCTGCTCTTTTAGCACATCACATGAATATCTTACATTTACATTTAGGCATTTAATCAGTCTCATTTTGAGGGTAGCAATAATCTTTTAAAGCCAAAACAGTTTCGCACATGATACAAACACATTTTACTGGCTCTCACTGGTTGTCTTGAAGGGATAGAACATTTTATCATCATTTACCAAACCTCATGTCATTCCACATCTGTATTACTTTCTTCTGGGGAAAAACATCTCAGGTTATGACTTTAACTATGGTTCCCTGAGAAGGGAAGTGTCTATGATGACACTGAGAATGCTTCTGCATCTAAAGCTTGTTTAATAACTCAGTGAGTGAGGAAGTACTGCTGAAGCTACAAAGGATACCTGGAACCAAACATTACCAACATAATTTACACTAATGCAATAGTAAAAAAAAGTGCGTAGAAAAAATAAAATATCCCAGTGTTCAAATGGATCATTCAGTATTCTGGCAGAATAGACAGAACAGACAGTAGTGCAAGTAATAACAAGTGAACTGTTTTTGTTTGTTTGTAAACCAGATGTAGTGATGTAGAGATGAGGAGGGGTGAGGAGTCTGTGGGTTTGGTGTGTGGGGTTTCAGAGGGCAGAATTCAGTAAGGAAACAGCTGTAGGGAAAAAGCTGTTCCTGAATCTGCTGGTCCTTGTCCGGAGGCTCATGAAGTGCCTCCCAGAAGGGCAGGAGGTTAAATGGTCTATGGTCAGGGTGAGAGAAGTCCTTAAAAATGCTGCAATCGTAGACAGCGTTTTCTCTGAATGTCCTCAATAGCAGGAAGTGGTGTCCCTGTGATGCATTGGAAGGTTTTCACCACCCTCTGCAGTGCATTGCAGCCAGCAACTGAGCAGTTCCCATACCAGATTGTGATGCAACTGGTCAGGACACTCTTGATCGGACACTGGTAAAAGTTCACCAGCATGGCTGAAGACAGCTTGTTCTTCTTCAGTGTCCTGAGTCTTCTTGACCAGGCTGGAGGTGTTTGTTGCCCAGCACAGGTCCTCCGAGATGGTGGAATATATACTGCAGTTATAATGGTGGAAGTGAACTCATGTGGCAGATAAAAAGGTCTACACTTAACCATGAGAAACTGTAGGTTAGCTGAGCAGTGTCTCCCAACAATGACAGTGTTCGCACACTAAGCTTTGTTAACATAATTGCACAATCCACCACTTCTTGTCTTGCCGGAGTCATCTGCCATTCTATCTGTCCAGAATGTGTAGCGTCCGGCTAGCTCAATAGCATTATTGGGTATGTCGCTGTGCAGCCATGTTTCTGTGAAAACCATGACATTGCAAACCAAAAGTCTCTTACTGTGGGTGATGCGAAGTCGTAACTCATCCATTATGTTCACCAGTGACCACACATTAGCGAGGAAAATGCTGGGTAAAGAGAGCCGGAGCGGTGTTAGCTTTAGCTCTCTGGCTTCCCCCGCCTTTGTTTACGATCTCGACGCCGTCTGCGAGCACTTCCACCCAGCCGTGTAGAGTGCTTAGTCTCTGGTTTTCTGGAGATCTCAGGGATGAGCCTGTTTGAAAAGTGCTCACCAATATCCAAAAGCTCCTGTCAGGTGTAGGATGTTAAGGCACAAGAAAAATAGTCAAGTCAAGTCAAATCAAGTCACCTTTATTTATATAACGCTTTAATCAAAATACATTGCGTCAAAGCAACTGAACAACATTCATTAGGAAAACAGTGTCAATAATGCAAAATGACAGTTAAAAACAGTTCATCATTGAATTTAGTGATGTCATCTCAGTTCAGTTTAAATAGTGTCTGCATTTATTTGCAATCTAGTCAATGATATCGCTGTAGATGAAGTGACCCCAACTAAGCAAGCCTGACCCCAACTAAGCAAGCTTTGGCGGCAAGGAACCTAAACTCCATCGGTGACAGAATGACCTTGGGAGAAACCAGGCTCAGTTGGGGGGCCAGTTCTACTCTGACCTGACGAAACCAGCAGTTCAATTCCAGGCTGCAGCAAAGTCAGATTGTGCAGAAGAATCATCTGTTTCTTGTGATCTTGTTCTGGTGGTAGTCTGAGACAAGGTCTTTACAGGGGATCTGTATCTGGGGCTCTAGTTGTCCTGGTCTACGCTGTCTTTCAGGGATGTAGAGGTCCTTTCTAGGTACTGATCCACCATCTGGTCTGGATACGTACTGGATCCAGGTGACTGCAGTGACCCTCTGATCTGGATACAGAGGATCTGGTGGCTATGGTGACCTCGCAATAAGAGAGAAACAGACTAATATTAGCATAGTTGCCATTCTTCTAATGATGTAGCAAGTACATCGGGTGTTATGGGAAGTGTTCCTGGTTCCGGTTTACCTAATTAATGCAGCTTAAAAATCCTTTAACGGATTTGAATATTAAAAGCATATTAGTATGTTATGTGTAAGCCAGGTTAAAAAGATGGGTCTTTAATCTAGATTTAAACCGCAAGAGTGTGTCTGCCTCCTGAACAATTTTAGGTAGGTTATTCCAGAGTTTAGGCGTCAAATAGGAAAAGGATCTGCCGCCCGCAGTTGATTTTGATATTCTAGGTATTATCAAATTGCCTGAGTTTTGAGAACGTAGCGGACGTAGAGGATTATAATGTAAAAGGAGCTCATTCAAATACTGAGGTGCTAAACCATTCAGGGCTTTATAAGTAATAAGCAATATTTTTAAAATCTATACAATGTTTGATAGGGAGCAAGTGCAGTGTTGACAGGACCGGGCTAATATGGTCATACTTCCTGGTTCTAGTAAGAACTCTTGCTGCTGCATTTTGGACTAGCTGTAGTTTGTTTACTAAGCGTGCAGAACAACCACCCAATAAAGCATTACAATAATCTAACCTTGAGGTCATAAATGCATGGATTAACATTTCTGCATTTGACATTGAGAGCATAGGCCGTAATTTAGATATATTACGGGTTGCACAGCCTGATCAGATCATTTCATGATGACATGAAGGCAACCATCCAGTATGAAGACAACATATCAGAAGCGTTCCACATCAAAGTGTTCTGAAGTAAGGCTGCACCCTTTCTCCCACCCTCATCAGATTCTATTTTTCCATGCTCCTGAAACATGCTTTTGGGAATGCCACCAAAGAGATGTATCTACACACCAGACCAGATGGGCAACTCTTCAGCCTTGCAAGACTGAAAGCAAAGACCCAGGTGTGCAAGGTCATCAATAGAGATCTTTTTTCTGATGATGCTGCCTTCATCTCACATACTGAACAACTTCAGCACCTCACGGATAGGTTTTTCTAGGCATGTAATGATTTCAAACTAACCATTAGCCTGCAGAATGCAAAAGTTCTAAGCCAAGCCAAACTGTGGACACTTTGCAGCTGAAATCAACAGGTGGCGCAGTGTCCTTCAGATACGGCTTAGACTGAGGGAAGAACAGATCCAGACCTTAGCAGAGGAAAAGAGAGTCAGACATGAAGGACACTCCCTCAATGACGCCGCCACAATTAGACACACATGCATCTGCTGGAGCAGAGTCCGTCTCTATTTCACTGGCCTTACCAGTCACAGGCAGTGGAGTTCTAGATGCTTCAACACAACTTCATGACAGGGAGCATCTTCCATAGTTGACAACGACTGAAGGAGGCCTAATAATTTTTAGGAATTTAAATAGCAAAGAGTGATAATAAGATAGGGACTGACAGTAAAGCTCAACACAGCTACAGTCACAAAACTGGTCAGCAGAAGACAGGATCTAACAGTGACATTACAAATCTATATGCTTTCTTTTTAATTATTTTTAAACACTGACTCATGATATGCATGTCCTGTGACTGTAAATCATGTCAATGTCAATGTCAATGTCACCTTTATTTATATAGCGCTTTAAACAAAATACATTGCATCAAAGCAACTGAACAACATTCATTAGGAAAACAGTGTCAATAATGCAAAAATGATAGTTAAAGGCAGTTCATCATTGGATTCAGTTATGTCATCTCTGTTCAGTTAAATAGTGTCTGTGCATTTATTTGCAATCAAGTCAACGATATCGCTGTAGATGAAGTGTCCCCAACTAAGCAAGCCAGAGGCGACAGCGGCAAGGAACCGAAACTCCATCGGTGACAGAATGGAGAAAAAAACCTTGGGAGAAACCAGGCTCAGTTGGGGGGCCAGTTCTCCTCTGACCAGACGAAACCAGTAGTTCAATTCCAGGCTGCAGCAAAGTCAGATTGTGCAGAAGAATCATCTGTTTCCTGTGGTCTTGTCCTGGTGCTCCTCTGAGACAAGGTCTTTACAGGGGATCTGTATCTGGGGCTCTAGTTGTCCTGATCTCCGCTGTCTTTCAGGGATGTAGAGGTCCTTTCTAGGTGCTGATCCACCATCTGGTCTGGATACGTACTGGATCCGGGTGACTGCAGTGACCCTCTGATCTGGACACAGACTGGATCTGGTGGCCACGGTGACCTCGGAACAAGAGAGAAACAGACAAATATTAGCGTAGATGCCATTCTTCTAATGATGTAGCAAGTACATAGGTTGTTATGGGAAGTGTTTCCGGTTCCGGTTTACCTAATTAATGCAGCCTAAAAATCCTTTAACGGATTTGGATAATAAAAGCATATTAGTATGTTATGTGTATGCCAGGTTAAAGAGATGGGTCTTTAATCTAGATTTAAACTGCAAGAGTGTGTCTGCCTCCCGAACAATGTTAGGTAGGTTATTCCAGAGTTTGGGCGCCAAATAGGAAAAGGATCTGCCGCCTGCAGTTGATTTTGATATTCTAGGTATTATCAAATTGCCTGAGTTTTGAGAACGTAGCGGACGTAGAGGATTATAATGTAAAAGGAGCTCATTCAAATACTGAGGTGCTAAACCATTCAGGGCTTTATAAGTAATAAGCAATATTTTAAAATCTATGCGATGCTTGATAGGGAGCCAGTGCAGTGTTGACAGGACCGGGCTAATATGGTCATACTTCCTAGTTCTAGTAAGAACTCTTGCTGCTGCATTTTGGACTAGCTGTAGTTTGTTTACTAAGCGTGCAGAACAACCACCCAATAAAGCATTACAATAATCTAACCTTGAGGTCATAAATGCATGGATTAACATTTCTGCATTTGACATTGAGAGCATAGGCCGTAATTTAGATATATTTTTGAGATGGAAAAATGCAGTTTTACAAATGCTAGAAATGTGGCTTTCTAAGGAAAGATTGCGATCAAGTAGCACACCTAGGTTCCTAACTGATGACGAAGAATTGACAGAGCAACCATCAAGTCTTAGACAGTGTTCTAGGTTATTACAAGCAGAGTTTTTAGGTCCTATAATTAACACCTCTGTTTTTTCAGAATTTAGCAGTAAGAAATTACTCATCATCCAGTTTTTCAAATTGGTGTGTTTCACCGGGCTGCGAAGAAATATAGAGCTGAGTATCATCAGCATAACAGTGAAAGCTAACACCATGTTTCCTGATGATATCTCCCAAGGGTAACATATAAAGTGTGAAGAGTAGCGGCCCTAGTACTGAGCCTTGAGGTACTCCATACTGCACTTGTGATCGATAGGATACATCTTCATTCACTGCTACGAACTGATGGCGGTCATATAAGTACGATTTAAACCATGCTAATGCACTTCCACTGATGCCAACAAAGTATTCAAGTCTATGCAAAAGAATGTTGTCGTCAATTGTATCAAACGCAGCACTAAGATCCAATAAAACTAATAGAGAGATACACCCATGATCAGATGATAAGAGCAGATCATTTGTAACTCTAAGAAGAGCAGTCTCAGTACTATGATATGGTCTAAATCCTGACTGGAAATCCTCACATATACCATTTTTCTCTAAGAAGGAATATAATTGTGTGGATACCACCTTTTCTAGTATCTTGGACAGAAAAGGGAGATTCGAGATTGGTCTATAATTAACTAGTTCTTTGTGGTCAAGTTGAGGTTTTTTGATGAGAGGCTTAATAACAGCCAGTTTGAAGGTTTTGGGGACATGTCCTAATGACAATGAGGAATTAATAATAGTCAGAAGAGGATCTATGACTTCTGGAAGCACCTCTTTCAGGAGCTTAGATGGTATAGGGTCTAACATACATGTTGTTGGTTTAGATGATTTAACAAGTTTATACAATTCTTCCTCTCCTATAGTAGAGAATGAGTGGAACTGTTCCTCAGGGGGTCTATAGTGCACTGTCTGATGTGATACTGTAGCTGACGGCTGAATGGTTGCAATTTTATCTCTAATAGTATCGATTTTAGAAGTAAAGTAGTTCATAAAGTCATTACTGCTGTGGTGTTGGGAAATGTCAACACTTGTTGAGGCTTTATTTTTCGTTAATTTAGCAACTGTATTGAATAAATACCTGGGGTTATGTTTGTTTTCTTCTAAAAGAGAAGAAAAGTAATCGGATCTAGCAGTTTTTAATGCTTTTCTGTAGGATATGTTCCTTTCCCCCAAGCAATACGAAATACCTCTAGTTTTGTTTTCCTCCAGCTGCGCTCCATTTTTCGGGCTGCTCTCTTTAGGGTGCGAGTATGCTCATTATACCATGGTGTCAAACTGTTTTCCTTAACCTTCCTTAAGCGTAAAGGAGCAACTTTATTTAAAGTGCTAGAAAAGAGAGAGTCCATAGTTTCTGTTACACCATCAAGTTGTTCTGAGGTTTTGGATATGCTAAGGAATTTGGTTACATCAGGAAGATAACTTAAAAAACAGTCTTTTGTGTTAGAATTGATGGTTCTTCCATACTTGTAACAAGAAGTAGAATTTACAATTTTGGCTATATGAATTTTGCAAAGAACTAAATAATGATCTGAGATATCATCACTTGGCTGAATAATTTCAACACCATCAACATCAATTCCATGTGACAGTATTAAATCTAGAGTATGATTTCGACAATGAGTAGGTCCTGAAACGTGTTGTCTAACACCAATAGAGTTCAGAATGTCTATAAATGCTGATCCCAATGCATCGTTTTCATTATCAACATGGATATTAAAATCACCAACTATTAAAACTTTATCTGCAGCCAGAACTAACTCGGATGTAAAATCACCAAACTCTTTAATAAAGTCTGTATGGTGCCCTGGTGGCCTGTATACAGTAGCCAGTACAAACATAACAGGGGATTTATCATTAACGTTTACGTTTATTTACGTTTAGCTTTAGCCAGCACTTTTAAATTTGCCAAGATGTCAGGCGCTCTGGCTCCCGGTAAACATTTGAATATGGTGGCTGATGTCTCTATATTCACGTTCCGTACAATAGAATCACCAATAACTAGAGCACTTTCATCAGGTTTCTCAGTGGGTGCATCACTGAGTGGGGAGAACCTGTTTAATGTTTTGATCGGAACAGAAGAGCGGTGTTTTGACCCACGATTACGCTGCCTCACCGTCACCCAGTTGCCCTGCTGCTGGGGCTCTGTTTCCGGAACCGAACAATGTACAGGAATCCCTGAGCTAGACGCATCCAAAGCCATATCTAGAGCCCTAACATTCTTAGTGTCCTCAATTAAAGTTTGGATGCGTGTCTGTAATTCTGAAATCTTCTCTGTCAGCCTAACTATTTCCCTGCATTTATCACATGTGAATCCCTCATCAGCGACAGAGATAGATAAACTGTACATGTGGCAAGAGGTGCAAGAAACAATGATAGGAGAAGCCATTACTCACCGTGCTTGATGAAAATTCTTACTGCGGTTGTTTGATGAACTTGTGAAAAACTGGAGCGAGGGAGAGGAGAAAAGAAAACAGCGATAGGTTCGAATGAAAACGCTAATGACAAGCTAACGAGTGCTAACGCTTTGCAGGTGTACTGCACTCACGGATATAAAATAAAAGTGAACGATCAAAGTTAATCTGATAAGATTGATTGATAATATCAGAAATATGGTGTGAATTAAGTTATATTTTACCACTTTAAAAAACAGAGAGTGATAGTAAGATAAAGATTCTAGAGAAAAAAATAAATAAAATAAAAACAGCTACACGGAGCTACAATTTGCTACAGAAGGCCAACAGGAAGTAGAGAAAACACTGTCCAACAGCGACACCCGCAGGCAGGATGCTGTTTGTGGCATCATGACTTATTCAGAGATCTCCAACCCTGCTCTTGGAGAGCTACCATCCTGCAGACTTTGGTTGCAACCCTGCTTCAGCACACTTACCTGTAATTATCAAGTAACCCTGAACATCTTTATTAACTGGTTCAAGCATGTTTGATTGGTGTTGGAGCTGAAGTCTGCAGGTTTGGAGACCTCTGCCTTATTCATTTACGAAGATGTCAACATACACGGCTTGCAAAGGTGAGTGGGTTTAAACTTCCATGACACAGAAGGAAAAAGATAAATTGCCTTGTCTCCTTTATTGCTGGTATGGTTATGTAGGCATGCGTGTATACTGTAAGTGCCAGTCCACCAAAAAAAAAATACAAAATTCATTGAAAAATAAATGTCTGATTCTCAGATTTTAGTTTGAGCAGGCCAGTTTAAAGTCAAGCCACCTTTATTTCTGTAATACTTAATACAACACAGACAGTCAAACCAACCTCGCTGTGATTAACAGGTCATTATGTAGTCAGTTCATTGTTGGTTCTGTTTGGATTGGGCTACACCAGCTATTCTCAATTCCAGTCCTCGCGCCCCACTGCTCTGCACATTTTGTATGTTTTTATCTTATTGCTTCAGACATATGTTCTATTCGAACACAAGTGCCCTGCAAAGTGGACATCGCAGGATATTCCGCCATGGGCTGGAATTGAGAACCGCTGGGCTACACGATGAACCATATTTTAATTGTGATCATGATTTCTGCTTCACTAGCTTGAGTGCTCTAGAACTGCTCAGGAAAAATAACATATCTCTTTCTCCTGTGCTTCTTCCTTGGCCCTTCCAGTCTTGAGTGTTTGCCATGTTCTTGGGTTTGTGTGCGTTGAATAGTGATGTCTTCACTAGGGCATGAGTTAAGACTCTTACTCAATTTAGTATAATTTAGCAAGGTTTTCTTCTCATTTAAAGAGCTTGGTATGATTTCTTGAAACCCATGTTACGAAACAAACTCACACAGTTCTCCTAGTATTGACAAGAGGGTTTTCTTTTGCAACAAAGTTTGCATACCCTTTTTTGTTCTGAGCTCTGAGAACTGGGTGGAAACAACCAGTTTTGGTTAATACTGAGCTACAGAAACTCTCTTTGCAAATGAGGCAGGCCTTCAGGTTTATCACCCTGATATGCACTTTGTCCAGTTCCTGGAACATACCAGACAAAGGAGGATGATGTATACAACTGGTGCCCTTTTATTCACGGTCAAACCGGTAGTGATGTCACTCAATGTTGACTAATTCGACTATCCTGGATGCAAAGGCATACGATGATGCCCCAGGTAGAAGAGATGCTCACAGGCTACCTCTCTCCCTGGGAGTGCATCATCACCTTAAAAATCAATGCTCCCGACCAAGCCATGCAGAGTAACATCTACATGATGTACATCATTGCAGTTTTGCAGGCATAACATGCTGACCTTCTAAAAGATCTGAGGTGAGCAGGGGTATTGAGGAGGACTCATTATTAGAACTTCTCAAAGCCACAGATCTGTCTCTCCCAACTAAGTAGACAGCTCACTCCATCTGCTTTTCTATGGCTGCTAAGGTCAACGTGGAGAGGCATCTGTGGTTTAACTTCAAAGGCATCAAGGTCAGGGCCAGAGTGTTCCTCCTTGATGTCCACATGTCGCATCATTTGGTGACTCTGTCAGAAAAGTCATCATTAGGTTCCAAGAGGCAAAGCATCACAAATAAACTTTCGACAAGTTTCTCACTTGTTGTGCTCAAGTGTTGGGGCTGTCAGCCACCCAGTCCCATTACCACGGAACTGGAAAAAGTACATTTGTTGACAAGAATTGCAAGATCTGCTGGACAAAGGGGTCATAGAGTCGGGTTTCTGGTTTCCAAGGGGTAAAAAATGGGTTCCATACAATTTTGGATCTTCGTGGATTGAACAGCTACTTCAGAACTTACCTAGAACAAGTTCAAAATGCTAACAATCAAAATGATTGTTTTTCTCAAATCCAATTCAGGAGCAATGCTTACCAGTATCATGTTCTTTCATTTAGACTAGCCTTGTCAGTCGCACATACACAAAATATATGGATGCTGCTCTGGCTTCATTGCAGCTCCAGGGGATACACATATTACATTGCATAGATGCCTGGCTGATTTTGACCCAGTCTCAAGAACTTGTGCTGTGACATCGGGATGTCATCCCTGCTTATCTCATGTCCCTGGGGTTGAGACTCCACGCCAAGAAAAGCATTCGCTCTCCTCCCCAGAGAACTTATTAAGGGTTTGTATAGGATTTGACCACAAAGTGACCCAGCTTTCTCATGCATGTGTAGAAACCATTCTAAACATTCTAAACCATTCTAAACAACCTGATAATATCAGGCCAGAAAAGTTACGTTCCATTACTTTAAAGAAGTTTGAGATCTTATGGTGATAACGTTAAGCCTTCTACACATAAGAGCTTTTAAGTTGTGGCTCAGAGCCAGGGAATTTCATCCTGGTTTCTGAACTTCTTTATGGACACACCAGTTGCCTATGTTAAGGGCAACTGATCAGCAGTGAAGGGCAGTATAATGTCCTAGTACGGGTGGACAACACTACAGTAATCTTTACATAAATTGCCAAGGCTGACTGTGTTCGCACCAAGTCAAGTCAAGTCTCTTTTATTTATGTAGCACTTTTAACCCTCTGAGGTCTAAGGGTATTTTTGGGGCCTGAAGAAGTTTTATCATGTCCTAACATTTGTGCTTCAGTTCAGTTGCTTATAAACATCTAAATGGCTGAAGTCTAATATCACTGTAATCAGCACAATTTGGGCTATAATAATATGAAAGCAGTATGTATATACACGATTGTGTTTTTGAGCAAACAATGTTTATGCGTGGTTAGTGAAAAACAAAAAAATTTAAATCACTTGAATAATGTCAAAAAACACATACAGAACATTGGTTCCCGGGACTTTTGAGAAATCATCTTGTTTTGACTGTAGATCCGTCTCTGTGCTTGACTGTGGATCTGTCTCTGGGGCTCGTCTAGTTGTCCTGGTTTCCGCTGATATTCAGGGCTGTAGAGGTCCTCTTTAGGTGCTGATCCATGTAGCAGGTACATTGTCTGTTATGGGAAGTGTTCCCGGTTCTGGTTTTCCTAATTAATGCAGCCTAAAAATCCATTAAAGGATTTGAATATAAAAAATGTGTTAATGTGTTATGTGTAAGCCATGGTAAAGAGATGGGTTTTAATCTAGATTTAAACTGACACAGTGTGTCTGCTTCCCAAACAATTTTAGGTAGGTTATTCTGGAGTTTCGGTGCTAAATAGGAAAAGGATCTTTCCACCCGCAGTTGATTTTGATATTGTAGGTATTATCAAAATGCCAGAGTTTTGAGAACGCAGCGGACCTGGAGGACTATAGTGCAATAAGAGCTCATTCAAATACTGAGGTGCTAAACTATTCAGTTTGTCGAATCTATATAAAAATCTATACAATGTTTAATAGCGAGCCAGTGCAGTGTTGACAGAACCGGGCTAATATGGTCATACTTCCAGGTTCTAGTAAGAACTCTAGCATTTTGGACTAATTAGAGTTTGTCTATTAACCATGCAGAATAACCACCCAATAAAGCATTACATTAATCTAAATTTAAGGTCAAGAATACATGAATTAATGTTTCTGCATTTGACATTGAGAGCATAGGTCTTAATTTAGTTATATTTTTGAGATGGAAAGATGCAGTTTTACAAATGCTAGAAATGAAAGTGAAAGTGAAGTGACATTCAGCCAAGTATGGTGACCCATACTCAGAATTTGTGCTCTGCATTTAACCCATCCGAAATGCACACACACAGAGCAGTGAACACACACACACTGTGAGCACACACCCGGAGTAGTGGGCAGCCATTTATGCTGCGGCGCCCGGGGAGCAGTTGGGGGTTCGATGCCTTGCTCAAGGGCACCTAAGTCGTGGTATTGAAGGTGGAGAGAGACCTGTACATGCACTCCCCCCACCCACAATTCCTGCCGGCCCGGGACTCGAACTCACAACCTTTCGATTGGGAGTCCGACTCTCTAACCATTAGGCCACGACTTCCCAGATGTGTCTTTCAAAGGAAAGATTTCTATCAAGTAGCACACCTAGTTCCTAACTGATGACGCAGAATTGACAGAGCAGCCATCAAGTCTTAGTGTTTCTAGGTTATTACATAGGTCATTACATAAATAGTTTTTAGGTCATATAATTAACACTGCTGTTATTTTTTCAGAATTTTGCAGTAAGAAATTACTCATCCAAGTTTGTGACTATGCATTCCGTTAATTTTTCAAATAAGTATGTTTCTCCGGGACACAAAGAAATATAGAGCTCATCAGCATAAGAGTGAATATATATTCCTGAATATATCTCCCAAGCATAACATGTAAAGCGTGAAAAGTAATGGCCCTAGTACTGAACCTTGAGGTACTTCATACTGGACGTGTGATCAATATGATACCTCTTCATTCACTGCAATGAATTGACCGCAGTCAGATAAGTATGATTTGAACCATGCTAATGCATTTCCATTAATGCTAGCTAAGTTTTCTATTCTATTCAAGAGAATGTTGTGGTCAATAGTGTCGAATGCAGCACTAAGATCCAATAGCACTAATAGAGAGAAACAACCACGATCAGATGATAAGAGCAGGTCATTTGGAACTTAGAAGGAGAGTAGTCTCAGTACTATGAGACAGTCTAAATCCTGACTGGAAATCCTCACAGATTTTTTTATCTAAGGAATATAATTGTGAGGATACTACCTTTTCTAGTATCTTGGACAGAAAAGATCCCCTATATCAGGCACAGGGGATGGTACTTCATCCTCATCCTCGGCCTGAGTCCTGGAAACTTCCTGATTGGCCTCTGAAAGGCACCAATTTAGAGATGCTGGGCTTCCAAATGATGTATTACAGATTATTCTAAGTGCTACAGTTTTGCTCCACTAGAATATGTTATCCCCTCAGATGGCACAAAAGTTGGTGTAGGACAAACGCTACAGACAGTTCACAGCCAAGTTGTTTCAGTGTTGGAATTCCTGCAGGAAAAACTGTTCTCAGGTACATGTCCTGGTACTCATATGAGTCCATATGGCCAACATTTCAGTTTGCTACACTCTGATTGATGAGGACCCCATAGAGCCTTAGAAAAAGTCAGTTTCAATCAGATGAAAATAAAATGGCCAAGTTATCAGGGAACAGGATTACAGTCAAGTAACCTGAGATGTTATGACTGCTGGAAGACAAGGCCATCAGCAAAGCAAATTTCTCTGGGCCCCAACATGTGAATGTTGGTTGCTTCTCGCAATGTAGATGATTTCAGATTTTACTCTCATTTGGTTCTCACAATATAGACAAAACCACACTCATCATGTGCTCTATGAGTTTATGGAAACCATGAAACATGCTACTTAGCTTTTGCCTCTTAATAAGAATTAGTTTGTGCTAATTAAAATCTATTCTCATGTCACAATGTGTATTTTATTTATATAGTATAATCAACATTAGTATATCTATTTATATGCTGGCATCAAAGTTTAATGTAAATGCAGGGTGATTCTCTCATACAATTTGTAGTTATTGCAAAGAATTACAGTAACACTTTATTTTGATGGTCCTTTTTAAAGGGTTCATATGATGCAATTTCAAATTTTCCTTTCTCTTTTGAGTGTTACAAACTGTTCATGAATAGATAAGATCCCTAAAGTTGTAAAGACTAAAGTCTCAAACACTTTATAAAACTTTATAAAAGTTTAGACATATCCAAGCCCTCCTAAAACGGCTTGTTAAGACACCCCCCCCCCCCCCCCCCATATGTCTACATCTGTCACAGACACACCAGGCTCCAAAACCATCCAATCACAGCGCACTCCCTCACCTGAGTACTGATCACACACACCTGCCCCTCGTCAGCACCCTAATCAACTGGCACAATAAAGACACTCACACACATACAGCCACTGTCCAGTCTTGTTTGCAACTAGGGCTTTCTGCAAGGACTTTCTGCAAGGACTTTCTGCAAGGACTTTCTGCAAGGACTTTCTGCAAGGACCATTGTTATACTTACCTGTCTCCAGCGATCGAGTGTTCGTGTTCATCCTCCAACGTCTCAACTCCTCTACTGCCACTTGGATCTTCACTCTGCTTTATACTAAGGACAGTATCATTACACCCCACTCATCAGTCACGATTGCCACTTCAGTTTGACTCGCCTGTGTTCACTATCCCATTTGCTTGTGTCAATAAACCACCTTACCTGTGATCTCCTGTCTGTACTGTAACAAAGTCAATGTGTGGGGAAAATTTGCATAATACCTCCCAAATGTTCACGCAAAGAAAGGAGTAACTTTTATTCTCGCTGTAGTA